>NC_034016.1:5791815-5868202 GCF_000346465.2 Prunus persica | reverse complement strand
TTGTCTTGTAACTGCTTGAGTAACCGGTTAGTGTCCTGCTGTGTATTTTCCTTGGAATTTCGGCAAAAGCCAGGGTCCCCCTTGAGGGACTCCGGGCGTGTTCTGCATTTTTCCAGAAAACGCTTTAAGACGCTTCTGGTCGTTGCCCTGCGTCTCCCTTAGGACGCTGCTTATGGACAACTGTCTGACTATCCTGCCCCCCTTAGGAAACGGATAGGAACCTGGATACCTCCCTTAGGAAATTCCTGGCGCACCCTGCAACCCCCTTAGGATGCTGCTTTGTGGGCTGCGTCTCCCGAAGGACGCTTTTGGTCGTCGCCCTGCGTCTCCCTTAGGACGCTTTTTATGGACAACTTTTTTGACTATCCTGCCTCCCTTAGGAAACGGATAGGAACCTGGATATTTCCCGCAGAGAGCATGGTGACCCCCTTTTAAGAAATTCCTGGCGCACCCTGCGTCTCCCTTAGGACGCTTTTTTAGCGGGCTACGTCTCCAAACGGACGCGTTTTGTCGTCACCCTGCGTCTCCCTTAGGACGCTCCTTATGGGCAACTGTGTGACTATCCTGCCTCCCTTAGGAAACGGATAGGAACCTGGATACCTCCCTTAGGAAATTCCTGGCGCACCCTGCAACCCCCTTAGGATGCTGCTTTGTGGGCTGCGTCTCCCGAAGGACGCTTTTGGTCGTCGCCCTGCGTCTCCCTTAGGACGCTTTTTATGGACAACTTTTTTGACTATCCTGCCTCCCTTAGGAAACGGATAGGAACCTGGATATTTCCCACAGAGAGCATGGTGACCCCCTTTTAAGAAATTCCTGGCGCACCCTGCGTCTCCCTTAGGACGCTTTTTTAGCGGGCTACGTCTCCAAACGGACCCGTTTTGTCGTCACCCTGCGTCTCCCTTAGGACGCTCCTTATGGGCAACTGTGTGACTATCCTGCCTCCCTTAGGAAACGGATAGGAACCTGGATATCTCCCTTAGGAAATTCCTGGCGCACCCTGCGTCTCCCTTAGGACGCTTTTTTAGCGGGCTACGTCTCCAAACGGACGCGTTTTGTCATCACCCTGCGTCTCCCTTAGGACGCTCCTTATGGGCAACTGTCTTTTGTTGTGGCACATTCTGGAATTTGCAGTAGTTGCTTCTCTTTTTCAGAAATGTGCAGTACTCAGTCGTCTGCTGGGGACTGAGCAGGTAGGAGGAAGCGTCATGGATAGTATCTTTGGAGATGGTAGGCGTTCCATTGTCGCGGAATCTCCTTCCCTTCCATGGTGTCAAGCGTATAGCTTCCTCTGCCCCCGGACCGGCTGATTATGTAAGGGCCTTCCCAATTGGGTTTCATCTTTTTAGATCCTTGTCTTTGTGCAGTGATGAAGGCCTTTCTTAGGACAAGGTCGCCTGGTTGAAATTGTCTGATCTTGGCTCTTTTGTCGTAGTAAGACTTCAACCGCTGTTGATAGGAGGCGACTCGGACAATGGCCTTCTCGCGCTCGCCTTCAAGTAAGTCAAGGTTGAGTCTCATCTGCTCGGAGTTCTGCTCAATACTGCCCACTTCGATGCCTATAGAAGGGACAGTGATGTGAGGAGGAATGATCGCTTCAGTTCCATAGGCGAGGGAAAACGGGGTTTCGCCAGTTGATCTTCGCTTGGTGGTGCGATAAGCCCATAGTACGCCAGGAAGCTCATCTACCCATTTTCCTTCGGCGCCTTCTAATCTCTTCTTTAGACAGTCCAATATTATTTTATTGGATGCCTCGGCCTGGCCGTTGCCTTGAGGATATCTTGGGGTAGATAAATGCTGCTTGATGCCGTACTTTTTGTAGAAGGCAGTGATCTGCTTGCCGATGAATTGCGAGCCATTGTCGGTGACTAGTGATTGTGGGCAGCCAAACTGGCAGATAATATTTCTCCAGATAAATCGTTCCACATCATCTTCTTTAGTAGAGGATAGAGCTTCGGCCTCGATCCATTTAGTAAAGTAATCAGTGGCGACGATCATCATTTCTTTCTTGGCAGGTGCCGTTGGCATGGGGCCTACTAAGTCGATGGCCCATTGCATGAAAGGCCACGGACTGTTCTGCGGATGGTAGATTTCGGCAGGCAGACTAGGAACTGGTTTGTACCGTTGGCAGCGATCACATCTTTTGACATATTCAGTAGAGTCATGGCGCATAGTAGGCCAGAAATAGCCTACGTTTAGAGCCTTCTGGGCGAGTGACCTGCCCCCAGAGTGGTTGCCACACTCGCCGTCATGAATTTTGCAGAGGACCTCAAGTGTTTGAGGGTACTTTATGCAAGTGAGATGAGGGCCGGAGTATGATCTGCGAACGAGTTTGTCGCCTTGCATGTAATATCTCGCGGCTTTCTGTTGGACCTTCCTAGCTTCGGACTTATCCATTGGCAGATTTCCATTCACCAAGTAGTCGATGATGGGGTCTTGCCAGCTGGGGTCTTCATCGATCTGCATTGAGTCGATTGGCTTTATTTCATCGATGCTTGGTCGGTCAAGGTGTTCGACTGGGATGGAGCGTCTGAACTGGGTGTCCAGCGCTGATCCTAGGCTTGCCAACGCATCTGCATGAGTGTTCTCTGCCCGTGGAACTTGTTGGATGGTGAAAGCAGGAAATTCTTTCAAAAGTCCTTGGACTTTGTCGAGGTACTGAATCATTCTTGGATGTTTTGCCATGTACTCGCCTGAGGCTTGATTCGTGATCAGCTGGGAGTCTGAGTAGATGGCTAATCTCTTGATCGTCAGTTCTTTTGCTAGGCGCAGTCCTGCGAGCAATGCCTCATATTCTGCCTCGGTGTTTGACGCAGAAAAGCCTAGTGTGATGGCTTGTTCCAACAAGGTTCCGTCTGGGGTGATTATGACGACGCCTGCCCCTGATCCTTTATGATTTGATGCTCCGTCTACATGCAATTGCCACATGTCGTTAGGTAGGTTTGAATCGGCAGGGGAGGTGTCGTCTGCTTTTTCCTTGCTTTTCGTGACCATCTTCTCTTCTTCGGCTGTCGGAGTAAACTCTACAACAAAATCTGCTAAAGCTTGGGCTTTTATAGCAGTCTTCGGCCGGTAGAGGAGGTCGTATTGACTGAGTTCGATAGCCCATTTCATGAGTCGCTGAGAAGCGTCGGGGCTGTGGAGGATCGATCTCAAAGGAAATTCTGTTATGACAATTATCCGGTGTGCTTGGTAGTAGGGCCTTCATTTTCTCGCAGAAACTACAAGCGAAAAAATGAGCTTCTCCATTTTCGGATAGCGAGTCTCTGCATCAAGGAGAGCTTTTGAAGTGTAGAATACCGGATGTTGTGCCCCCAGCTCTTCTCGGATGAGAGCTGAGCTGACAGCTGAGTCGGACACCGCCAGGTAGATGTACAAGTCTTCGTCTAGTATCGGTTTTGAGAGTAAGGGAGGTGAAGTGAGGTAGGTTTTCAAGTTTTGAAAAGCTACTTCACACTCGTCATCCCACTTGTCCCTATGTCCTTTCTTCAAGGCTTTAAAAAATGGCCTACACTTGTCGGTAGATTTTGAGAGGAATCGGTTGAGGGTTGCCGCCCTACCCGTTAGACTTTGTATCTCCTTTGTTGTGGCAGGTGACTTCATGTTGAGTATAGCCTTGATTTGATTTGGATGTGCTTCAATTCCTCTTTGGGTGACTAAGTATCCCAGGAATCGGTCGGTCGAGACTCCAAACGTGCATTTGCTCGAGTTCAACTTCATGTTGTATTTTCGGAGTAGGCTGAATGCCTCGGTAAGGTTCTTGATGTGGTCTGCTCGCTCGGGAGCTTTGACTAGCATGTCGTCTACGTAGACCTCCATAGTCTTGCCGATTTGCTCCTTGAAAATTTTGTTCACCAGCCTTTGGTAGGTTGCTCCGGCGTTCTTCAGCCCAAAGGGCATGACTTTGTAGCAGTATGTACCTCTTTCGATGATGAAAGAGGTTTTAGCCTTGTCATCTTCATGCATCATGATTTGGTTGTAGCCGGAGTAGGCGTCCATGAAGCTTAGCAGTTGGTTGCCGGAAGTTGAATCGACGAGCTGATCAATTCTAGGCAGTGGAAAGTTGTCTTTAGGGCATGCCTTGTTGAGGTCGGTGTAGTCGACGCACACTCTCCACAGACCTTTATCTTTTTTTTTTGCCACTAGAACAATGTTCGCCAGCCATTCTGCGTAGGAGACTTCTTCGACGAAACCAGCAGCTAGAAACTTATCGATCTCGGTTTCAATGATGGCAACCCGCTCGGGGGCGAAGTTACGTCTCTTTTGCGCTACAGGTTTGATGGCTGGGTTGACGTGTAAGCAATGGCAGATGATCTGGGGATCGATGCCAGGCATGTCGGATGGCGACCATGCAAATACGTCTTTGTTGTTCCGGAGGAAGGCTGCAAGCTCTATCTTTTCCTCATGGCTTAGGCGCGAGCCGATCCGCGCTTTTCTCTCTGGCTTGTCAGGATCAAGGGGTACTAGCTCAACGTCCTCTTCGGGCTTCCATCCTTCTTCAGGAGAGACCTCCGGAAGGATTCCCTCAACTTGGTCCTGATTCTTTGATTGCTATTGGGGAGTAGCTATTCCCTTTCCTTTCTGGTCTGCTCGGCCGTCAGGAATGAGATCTGCTTTCTCCTCTGCTTGTTCTACTCCCTTTAGATCTGCCTGATTCACAGGGAGGAACTGTGTTTGCTTGCTTTTCTTCAGCCCTTGAGCTGAGCATTTTCTTGCCATTGCCTGATCACTGTTGATCTGGCCGATACCGCCCCCAGGGATTGGGTAGCGAATCTTCTGATGTGTGGCAGAGGTGATGGCGTTGATCTTGCCGATCCATGGTCTGCCTAGAATGCCATTGTAGGGTGAGATTTCATCAATGACCATGAACGTTTGCGAGCTGATTACAGGTGGAAAGTAGACGTCGAGATCTATCGTGCCAACGGTAACCGTCGTTGCGCCATTGAAACCAGTCAGGGACTTGGCTGATTTATTGATCTTTGCCTCTAAGCCCATCTGTTGGACGACTGCCAATTGTAGGATGTTGGCTGCACTGCCCTCATCTGCATGGACTCGGTCGACCATGGCCTGAGCGATTTGAATGCTGATGACAAGGGCGTCGTTGTGCGGTAGATCAAGGCCGATTAAGTCTTTCTTTTGAAAGCCGATCACGGGATCGTCTTCTGCCAGTGAGAAGCTAGTTGAGACTTGGGAGATCATAGTAGCCTGTTTGATCTTCCTCTTCTTTTCTTTGTTGGTCAGTCCGGACTTCTCAGAGTCGGCTAGGATTGTGTTAATCCTTATGACCTTCTGGGGTGGCTCCTTCGCGGTATCGTGGTCTTCTATCTGCTGGATGGCTTGCTTCGCGATGAACTCCGTGCAATGTCCTTCTCTTACGAGTTCTTCGAGATGCGCTTTCCAAGCAAAGCAATTATTCGTATTGTGCCCATGTGTCGCATGGAAGGCACAATATTTTCTGGTAT
Organism: Prunus persica; assembly: GCF_000346465.2. Taxonomy (NCBI): domain Eukaryota; kingdom Viridiplantae; phylum Streptophyta; class Magnoliopsida; order Rosales; family Rosaceae; genus Prunus; species Prunus persica. Next base: position 5,862,743 of record NC_034016.1, on the reverse strand, counting down.
CCCTCTTGTCCGGATCTCCTTTCAAGGGTGGCGGTCTTTTTACCCAAGGTTTGTTCTTCACTTGGGCTAGAATTTGATGTATGGGGATAGAGAACTTGGTGTAGTTCTCTTTCGTCGTGGCCTCTCTTTGTGGGCGTGACCTGCCTTTGTCTTTGTCCCTGTTGCCAAGCCTGTCGCCTCTTTGTTCTGCCCGTTTAGCCGGTCGATCTTCCTGCTCAGTGGACTTCTTCGCGGCGATTCGATCGTCATCCCAGAATGCGTAGCGTTCTGCGGTCGCAAAGACCTCTGCTAGAGTCTGGCTGGGAGTGATAGTCAGCTCGCGGTATAAGTCATGTTCTGCTGGAAGACCTTTCTTGAATGCAGAGGATGCGATTTGGTCATCGCACCCTACGATGTTGGCCTTTTCTGCTTTGAACCTCTTGATGTAATCTCGAAGGGATTCCTCGGGCTTCTTGCGCAGGTTAAACAGATGGTCAGGGTTCTTCTTGATCGTCCGATAAGAAGTGTATTCTTTAGTGAAGACGTAAGTAAGCTCCTTGAAGCTGTTGATCGACCCAGATGGCAGGGTATGGAACCAATCTTGAGCTGCTCCTCGCAAAGTCATTGCAAACACCTTGCACATTAGCGCGTCTTCGGCTTTGTAGAGGATCATAAGGCTCTTGAAATGCTTCAGATGACTTTCAGGGTCGGAATCGCCTTTGAAGCATGTGAAAGAGGGCGTTGAGAATCTTTTTGGGGGGGGGAGCCTGCTCGATTTTGGCGGTGAAAGGTGAGGAGTTTTCTTGGTCTACCTCAATGCGTAGTGCGTCTTCGAAATTTCCGCCAATCTTTAAGTCTCGAAGTCGGTTATTCACAAGCTTTTCAACGTCTTCTGCACGCATGGCTAGTCGGTCATGTTGATGACCTTCGCGATTTAGACGATGCTGATTGACTTCGTCATTGGCTTGCGAGGGTCGACCTTCTCGGTTGCGCTGTCTAGGCGGCGTGTTGGTGGACTGCGCTTGCGAAGGATTTCCAATAGCTTGGTGACGAGAGTTGGTTCTTCGAGAGCGAGTAGCGGAGCGCCTTTCTTCACGGTCCTCATTGTGATGATTGTCGAGTTGACCTCCCTGGGGGCCTATCCTTTCGTGAATATTTCTCTGTGAGTGAGCAGCAGAGCGCCTTTCTTCTCGATCCTCGTCTCGATGGCCGTCAAGTTGACCTCCCTGGGAGCCTAGCCTTTCATGAACGTCTTCATGCTGGCCTAGGCGAGCGTGGATGTCAGGTCTTGGGCCCAGCCTATCGCGCACGTTGGTCCTTAAATTCAATCTGGATGGGAAACTTCGTCTGCTCTGAGTGTGACTTGCGGATGCTTGCGACATGTCCGCGAGCTGATCTCGTTGTTGCGCATTTCCTTGTCTGCTTACTTCTGCTCGACCTACTTGGTTCCCACCGAACTGCCTATCGGCGCGTTCGTTTATCCTTCTCTCTTCGCCCTGTTGTCCAAGGCCAAGGTTTTGAGCCAAATTTATTTGATTGAGGAATTGCCTCATCAAATTGTTTTGGTCGTCCATTCTCTGAGTTAGCTGGTCAACTCTCAGATTAAGGTCTGCTTGACTTCGTGGATCGGGAGGAGAGAAATGTGTAGAGCCTAATTGCACACGGGCTAGGTTTTCGTTGGATGTATGCGTGGGAGCATGCGTCGAGCGTGGAGGCAATGGAGGGAATGGTTGAAGTTGCTCCAAGATTGGGCCAAAGTCGACGGTGGTAGTGAGCCCAACTGGATGTGAGGTTCCACCATGCTCAACGGTGGTGCTATGAAGGTGGCTAGGTCCGGCCATGGGGCCTTGAGACGGTACGACGGCGGCGGAGGCCGATACGGTGGTTCCAGTCACACGGGGTGGCTGTTGAGGGTTCATGGCGGCGAGAGGTGGTGGGGCCGCCATGTCGATCGAGGGATCGTGGGAGGAGTAGCTTTGGGCCGTCACAGATTGAGCCATAGCGGCGGTTTTGCTCCTCGTGCGCTTGCTTCCAACCATGGTTGTTTGGAAGGCTTCGGTGGATTGGAAAATAGGAGGAACGGATTCCTTGAGCACGCGTTGAGTATAACTCGCACTCTCAATGAAAGCACCAAATGTTTGTGCAAATAATCTCACGGGAGAATATTCGCTTCTAGATCCTTCAACCTTCGATCTTCCTTCTCTCTCTTTCTCGATTCCTGTAAAAAAGACTGGAGTAAATAGACCACACCCGGGGGGTGTTGGCCAAAGGCCCTCCGATGCCTAAGTTAGTTCGAGTGTTTGTAGGAAAACAATAGCTAAGCAAAGGGTACGGAGTTTTATGTAGGGTGTAAACCGGGTGGCCGGAGCCGTGTGTGGTGGCCGGAGCCGTGGGGAGAAAATATGGAGAGTGGAGAGGGAGAGAGAGCTTCGGGTATTTTTCTCTGGTATAAGGAGTAGGTTTAGATGTCCCTTGAATGATGAATGAGGTTGTCTATTTATAGGAGCCTCGGGGCTAGGGTTTCGTAGGAATCCAGTTGGGCCTGATAATATCTGAATTAAATATATATTATCTCTTAAGAAGATAATAGCTGAATTAAATGATATTATCTCTTAAAAAGATAATATCTGATTTAAATGATATTATCTTCTCTTTATTAGGATAATATCTTAATTAATGATATTATCTCTTTAAATAAAGATAATATCATATTAATTAAGATATTTATCCCAATTAATTAATTAGCCAGATAAACTGGTTTAATTAATTAATTAAAGAGATAATCTTCTTTTCCACGTGGCGTGCCCTGATTGGAGACGAAAATATATACTCCCACAACCTCTCCCACAGCTAGTATTGAACCGACCCATTAATGTTGAAGGGTAGTGGAGGAAATGGAAGACGTGGATGGATGCAGAAAGGGCTAGGATGGAGAGATGCAAACCCACCAATTGGTTATTTATGGTGGATATTTTTGGAGTGAGATTTTTTTTAATTAAAAAAAATTTGGATTTAATTACTGCCATTTTGTTTTGTTTTGATGGTGGAGTGTGTTGTGTGTTTTGGTGATTTGGTTGTTTTATCTTTCCCTTTTGAAATTAGTCGTTGTCTGCAGAGATAGAGGAGGTTGTTTTGATGGTTTCCACTGCTCATAATATCCATGAGCCAACATCGCCAACCGCCAACACCTCCCTCTTGTGCCACCACCAACGCATGCCTAAAAGTTACAGATTGTATCGTAAGGGTTGGGCCTCTAGGTGGGGTTCTCCATTTTTGTTTGTTATGTGTAATTTTGCTGCGATGGGATTGTTGCTAGGGTTGTATGGTCAGGGGTATGGTGGGTCGAGTTATGGTTTGGGTGTGACTGGGTGGGTTGTTGGTTATGTTCAATTGGAGCAAACGAGTGGGTAGACAGAAGAGGTTGAGAATAAGTTGAGGAAAGGGAGGGAGTGATGACCGATGATGGGTCGGCGTGGGGAATAGAGAAGGGGCTAGGTAGGTTTTTTTTCTTAATGCTTTTTTATTTTATATAAATTTTTTTTAGGAATTGGTTAGTGGGTGGGTCCCATATTGGTCTCTTTCTAACTATTGTTTGGTTATGAGGTGGGTGCCACGACTGCCGCGTCAGCATTTAACGTTTGACTTTGACAATCAATGTAACGGCAGGTGTAAATTGGTAATACTTTGAAATGTCGGTTATGAAATAGATTTAATTGAAACCTTACGGCCCATTTCGATATTGACACTAAACCTCCAGGAACTAAAGTGTAGTTTTTCTTACTTTAAAACCAAAAAAATCCCCCATTCCTCTCCTCCATCCTCATTATCTCTTCCCACTCCTCTCTCTTCCTCTCTCGCAGACCCAAAGGAAGCAAACACCAGTTGAAACCTAGGCAACTTGGAACCAAAACTAGTTGAATGATTAGCATAATGCACATATAATGTTATAAACATTACAAGATTAGCATGCTAATAATCAGGAATTAGAGAAAGATTGTTTTATCAATTGCTACAAAGCAGAAACATAAACTTCATTCCTTATTAAATTAAGCAATACTAAACTCAACAAACAAACAAACAACGACCCAAAAACATGATCTTTAATTAATTTTTTACACGTAAAAAAACTAAAACCCACCCACCCAAACACCGTCTTCCTTTTCCTCCCACACAACAAAGATTGTTTCATCACTTAGACCGATTAGCCAACCTCTCCACCTTCTCGTCCTTCAAATTCAACCCAACCATGGCCTCGCCCAACCCGCAAGTCACCTTACCTAGCACATCCGGGTCCCTGTAATGGGTCATAGCCTGCACAATTGCCCTCCCCCTCTTCACCAAGTCACCACTCTTGAACATGCCGAACTCGATAAACACCCCGTAGCAACCTAGCTACGTCGCCACGCTTCCCGCAGTGAAGTGCACCACATGCAGCCTCCTCAGTTGCTTCGTCTGCATCACCATATCGTACGGCGCAGCAATCTTCTTCGTGAAAGTAAACACCTCGTCGTCGTCCATGTTCCACAAAACCCTAATGTCCCATATCACGGACCACACATGCCTCACCGCTTCGATGATGTTCCCCGTGCCGGCATCGCCCTTGATCCAAATCATAGTTGCTCCTTCTCGGACTCGGCAGAGCGCCTCACCGAGATTCTGGCACCCACAGACGAACGACACCCGAAAATTGTGCTCGTTGATGTGGTGCTCTTAATTGGCGAGGGTTAGGACCCCGCTCTCATCGACTTAATCGACGCCGATGGCTTCAAGGATTTGGGCCTCAACGAAGTGGCCAATTCGGGCCTTGACCATGACGGGAATGGTCACGGCCTGCTTGACTTCTGTTGATGCTCTTTTTGGGAAGTCAACTTAGAAAAAAGGGTTTGTCTTCAGCAGTGGAGAAGGTGAGGACCTTCGGTAAGGAAAGAGTCTGCAGAAGACAAAGTAGGAGAAGTAATCGTTAAGCTTTGGACACCGGTGTGGTGCCAGCCGAAGGCTCTTCGATGCTTAAGTCAGCTAAGGGTGGTAAATTTAGCAGAGTAACAGTAAAAGTGAGAGAGAAGTTACCATTTTTACTTATGTACTGTTTCCTATTTATAGGGAGGTGAAAGTGGGAGGTCTGCACAAAGTTTCGATGTGGGACTTTGTGCAAGTCACTGTAGTGGTGACATGTGTCCTGGAGATTAGGTTCGGCAGTTTGGAGCTTCGGTAGTCGAGAGCTTCGGCATGTGTCTGGCACCTCGAAAGAGTGTCTTCCTTCGGCAGGGGAGAAGGCGTGTCTGCTTTGGTGCTAGTCGTTTTGAGGCTGGATATGCTCGGTTGATTATAGTGTAAACAACTTCTTTGATGAGTTGTGGGTTTTGGCTAGTGTTTGCTTCCTTTGCTCACCACTAACATCAGGGATGAGTGTTTTGGCCGTTTGGGCTTCATTCTTTCCAAAGTTTGGGATTTTTTTCTTTGTTTGGGTCGAGGTTGGAGAAGGGACTCTGGCTACTACGGAGACGACTGAGGGTTGGGGAATAGTGATGATGATTTGGGTTAGGAGGCTGTGGATTTGGGTTAGGAGGCTGTGGTTTTGGCTTAGGGAGGGGGCTGGATTTTGGGTCTGCAAGAGAGGAAGAGAGAGGAGTGGGAAGGGATTGGGGATTTTTTTGGTTTTAAAGTATTATTTATATTTATAATAATTAAATTAAGGTTTTTAAAAGACAATTTTTAGTTTTTAATTTTTTTTCTTCATACATGGCATTTAGTTTAGCAAAATAATGGGTCTAATTGGTGTCACGTCAGCATTTTTAACAGAATTTTTAATAGACTTAACGATGAGGGATAAATTAAAACATAAAATATCAATGAGAGGGTTAAAGTGAGTCGCTTTAACTCGGAGAAAGTTTAGTGGAATTGACCAAATGTTTCGGGGCGATTGTATCACTTAAGCCATAATAAATAAAAAACGAGCGGCAATCTGTTCGCCGACGACAGCGAAAAGGGTCCCTTTCAAATGAGGAAGGGACAACCTAAAGAAAAATTTCTGCTTTTCGCTTGGATTGGATTGTATCTATTGGGAATTAGATTCTTCGGAATACTTAAACCCGCATTCTATTTTCCTCCTCATTTCCTTTTCATATTTTCCTTTCTCAAAAACTCACACCCACTCTCGCTCACAGCCACTCTTCACAAAAATCAAACTCTTCATTTTGTCACAGAACGTTTCGGCTTCGTTCACCTCTGTCTGGGTAATCAAAGCAAGGGAAGGGACGTTGTTTTTGGATGGGTAATTGTCAAAAACGACTTGTGGAATCTGCATGCTTTTAATCAAATTTTTCAGACTGTCAATGGTCCACGGTCCACAGTTGACACCGAGAATGCCTCAGTCACTACTGCCATCACTCTCCATCTCTCAGTAGCTTGTTTCTTCATAAGACAAATCATTATCTCAAGCTCTTTTCAGGATTCTATCATCTGGTCAGTTGATTCAGTTCTCTTTTGAAAATTTAGGTGAAGTTTTAGACATAGTTGTTGCTCTAATTTTTCCTTTTGAATTATTGGTTAAAGTTTTTATCTTATTTATAATTTTGGAATCGATGAGATATCTAATCTGGGCTTTAGATTACCCTAATTTCTTTTTCTTTATTGTGATTGTGATTTTAGCTAAGGATTGGCTGATGGGTTTTTATTTTGGGTCATCTGATATGGTTTTGAGATTGGTTTCATATCTATGATTTTGGTTAGTCTTCAAGTGCAAGTCTGCCCCTATATATGTGTTTAACCGAAAAAGGATTGTAATGTATAAGTGGCATGTGTTGAATCTGTTTTGCTAAGTGTGGCATCTGTTGAATCTGTTTTGGTATTTATGCATCTCTTGGATCTGTTGAATCTGGTGTGGCATCTGTTGAACTGTTTTGGTATTTATGGCATCTCTTGAATCTGTTTTTGATGTTAGAGGTTTCATTTATTGTCTAAGTGGCAGATTCTTGCTCTATGCCCCACCTATTGCTTCAGGCTCATATTAGGGGTTTCATTTATTCTGTTGGCCTAATTTTGTACTTACTTATAGTGCTCCTGTATTCAGAAACATTTGACGGATTCTGTGTAGTTTTAGAGTATTTTAGTTCCATGGTCGATAATTTTCTACAATAAGTTCTGAAATAGATTAGCTGTAATGATTCTGCAGACGCTCAAATAAACAAGAATTGAACATTCTGTTTTTCATTGGATCATGGCCTAGTCCTGTTTTTCATTTTGAAACAAGCATATTCATATCATAATTATATCCATTAAATCTGTTTTTCAGGTTAGAGTAATACATAGGTACGTATTCATTTATAATCTGTTTTTTTTTATGTTAGAGTCACACATAGGATTGAATTTCAATTATATTGCTCCAATTATAGCCATTGAATCTGTTCCTGAATTCCAGTGAACACATAGGCTTCAACTTGGTGATTATAGAAGTTCGTTCACAAAGTCATACTATTAACACACCTCTCTCACCACTCCAAGTCCGAGTCCTACAAATGCACCACCAATTGTTGATGAGGGAGCAGCTGCAATCCCCACACTTCCTCCCTCTTCAGGAAAGAAACAACCAACTAGGGAAGCATAAGTGGTGTGGAAACATTTTGCTGGGGAAAAAGTTGAACTGGGGAGTGATTGCCCTAGGGCTTATTGAAACTGTTTGTCAAGCGGATTATGCATGTGATCCCATGAGAAATGGAACATCTGAGAGAAAAATGTACTGTGGGTTCTCCACTGAGAGAGGAAAACAAACAAAAACTCTTGTATTTGAGAAGAAGGGAGTCCTAGTTGCACATGCATATAACAAGAAGAGTAGACTAGCTTGTTTGGAAATGATAATACTTGACGAGCTTCCTTTTTGGCATGTGGAAGGGATAGGGTCTAGGTGGTTTATGAGAGAGGTCCAATCTAAATTTGATCCACCGTCTCGTAGGACCATTATATAGATGTGTGGAATTCCTTTCAAGATCAGAAGGCCAAAATCAAGACTGTTTTCTCTAAATTCGCAAAAAATGTCTCTTACTACTGACACTTGGACTTGGCATACTAGCCTCTTGGCATGCTCTTTCTAAGTGCTCAAGGCTTTTTCTATTGCTCATACATTTTGTTTTAACAATAAAAATTGAATTTTACAGGATTCAACTGTTTTGATTTTAAAATTGAAGCAGAAGTCATACAAATTATCTTATTTGTTATAACTGATGCTAAACACTCTTTAAATGGAAAGTTGCAGATTATGTGACTATGGAATATAAGATTCTGATCCCGTTCCATAAAATATGATTTGTATGACTTTTGCCTTAAGTTTAAAAACAAAAAAATTGAATCCTGTAAAATTCAATTTCTATTGTTAAAATAAAATGTATGTGCAATAGAAAAAGCCTTGAGCACGCAGAAAGGGCATGCCAAGAGGCTAGTATGAAGAATGGTATAAATGAATTTAGTTGGTACTTAATTTGATATCTTCAATAGTTACGAGCAGTAAGGTCTGTTTTAACATAGAGCATTGACAAATGGAGTTGTGTGTGTTTGGTTAAGATAAGGTGGGAAAAGGTCAAGTATTGTTATGAATAATTCATTGATCAATTTCTGTTTGACTTTGAGATTTTGGTAAATTGATTTGTAACAGTTATTAAATTTCATTCATTGGATTCATAAATCTGTCTTTGTTTCAGATACATTTTACCAGTGGGGGTGTAATTCTGAACTGTGAGATTTATGCATGATTAAGAAGATGTCAACTGCACAACCTTTGAAGAAAATAGTGTCCTGTGTTATCCTCGATTTGGATGGTACACTACTTAACACAGGTCTGATCTCTGAGTAGCATTTTCAATTTTGCTTTTAACTTCATGTTATTTGATTTGTGACAAGGGCTGATGCTTCCTTTTTTTTTTTCCAAAGTTGGATACAACTTTTATTCTTAGAAGTAGCTTTTGTTTTCTACTGGTGTTAGTGACTCCTTTTCTTCATTATTTTAATTAATTACAGATGGCATTGTAAATGATGTTTTAAGAGTTTATTTGGGCAAGTATGGAATGCAGTGGGATGGACGGGAAGTTCAAAAAATAGTTGGAAAAACACCACTTGAAGCTGCAAGTGCTGTTGTTGAAGCTTATGGGCTCTCTTGCACAACGAGTGAATTACTTTCAGAGATTACCCCCATGTTCTCTAATCAGTAATTAACTACTGTACTTGCTTGTGTCTGTTAAAAAATCATTTTGATACTAGTACCAAATGTTTGTTTTGGCTGTTTATTACTATTGGCTTTTAGGAGAGGAATATATAATGGATGTTAAGGTCAATATATAAAAGAATTTTGTTAAATGTGTCTCTTTTCTGCTTTTTCTAAATGTTAGTCATTTTGGATGTTGGATCGTTTTCTTTTTGGGCTAAATGGAGCTTGTTTTAGATCATATGTTTTTAAGCATGCTTCCATATGATAATGAGAACAAATCATTCACTCACTGTTATGTGTTCAGGCAGTACTTTAGTGGAAAACTGTTAATTGGCTATTGGCAATTGTCATTCTAGGTGGTGCAACATCAAAGCACTTCCAGGTGCCAATCGATTAATTAAACATTTGAGTGGTCATAGAGTGTCAATGGCAATGGCTTCAAACTCTCCAAGGGAAAACATAGAAACCAAAATTTCTTTTCATCAGGGTATACTTCTCCAGAAGCATATTTGCTTACATCGTACATGGAAAGTTATCTAGTATCGTGTGCATTCAGGATATTATGGGTCGTTCTTATCATACAAACAAGCACTTATTTGCTTATTGTATTTCATATGCAGGCTGGAAGGAATCCTTTTCTGTCATCATTGGTGGTGATGAAGCAAGATTGGGGAAGCCTTCTCCGGAAATGTGAGATGCGTAAACGTGTTTTTTGAGCTTCAATTTGAGTGTGTATTTTTATTTGAATTTTTTATATGAAGGATTAGATATATATGGTATTCTAAAACCTGAAATATGATTTTGCATTGTAGATTCCTTGAAGTTGCTAAAAGGCTTAATGTTGACCCTTCCAGCTGCCTTGTCATTGAAGATTCTCTGTAAGTATCTTACTCGGATTCTTTACAGGTTTGAATTTGTTCTTCTATTAAAGTAGCCAGAGCAAAAACTGTTGCAGGGAACATTCTCGTTTTAGTGTTATGGTTTTCGTTTATGTTCTCTTCAACTACCCTTGTTTACATTACATCTAAAACTTCTTCAATAAAAGAATGAACCTGATTGAAAACCTTGAGTTTTGCTACAGATACTATCCTCAAACAAGTTAGATTCAGACTAACTTTGATAAGGTTGGCACATGCTGTATTGGAATATAAGTCATATTACATTTTTGGCCAATAAAAAAAAAAGTCAGTTACGACTCTTTCACACTGAACAAGTTTGGTATTAAATTTAAAAACTAAAGTTAATAAATCAATTATACCTACTTAATACCCACTATTTTCTCTCCCACATTCTAAATTTTATTTCCTTAATGTACCTTCCATCACCAACACACATGCATTGCATGTGTGTGATGCTTCTAGTTACGATTAGTAATTTCATTTTAGATGGCAAATAGCTGCAAACGAATAATTGATGTGCCCTTCTTCACAAAAATTCTTCCTTCGATAATTTGATGCTGTGTTTCTTCCTTATGCTGTGTATATGGTCAAGTCATGTCACTTTTCTTTACATTTCTTCCTTGGAACATTTCTGTATTGGTTTTGTCAGACCAGGTGTTACAGCTGGAAAGGCTGCTGGTATGGAGGTGGTTGCTGTACCCTCCATCCCAAAGCAGTCCCATCTTTATACTTCAGCGGATGAGGTGATCAACTCACTACTTGATTTGCAACCTGAAAAGTGGGGCCTACCTCCTTTCCAAGATTGTATACCTCAGTACCTGTGTGTGTGTTACAACTACGCTTGAAGAGTTTCTTCTGCATAAGCCCTTTTCATTAGCACCATTGATTTGTTGTTGCAGGGATAAAAGATACTTTACCACTAGAACCTTGGCACATTGGTGGTCCTGTCGTTAAGGGATTCGGTCGGGGCTCAAAAGTACTTGGGATCCCTACAGGTGTGTTGCTGTCGGCCTATCCAGTTAGTCTTCATTCAACTGTACATGTCTTTGGATGAAACAATAATTGACTGCTGTTCTTAGTTTAGATAATATATATACAGGTTAGTTTTATCTCATATGTAGGCGATTTTTTGAATGCACCTGATATTGGCAATATACAAGTTACGTTCCTTAGGTCCGACTTTGCTTGACTGAGCTTGAAATTATTGGTTTGTTGCTGGTGATTTGTTGTTTCTCTCCCTGTCATGCTCAATTAATTTGTTTCATTTCCTCATTTCTTTGTACTTATAAGTGCACTACATCTTTTCTACAGCTAATTTATCCACAGAAGGATATGGATCTCTTCTTTCAGAACATCCCTCGGGAGTATATTTTGGTTGGGCTGGATTATCTAAACGAGGTGTCTTTAAAATGGTCATGAGTGTTGGTTGGAATCCTTATTTCAACAACACTGAAAAGACTATAGTGAGTTTTTCAAGACACATTAGGTGGCATTTGCAAGTATTTTTCTTCTCTGTTGAATTTAATTTGTAATGCAGGAGCCATGGTTGCTTCATGACTTTGATGAGGATTTCTATGGGGAGGAACTGCGTCTTATTATAGTCGGCTACATACGGCCAGAGGTATTAGTCAAAAGTAATCAATCTCTTCTGGAAAATACCAATTGCTCCTCCTCCCTGTCCTTCTATCTATGTTTCCTAATGTTCGTTTATGAAATAAACAGGCCAATTTCTCATCCCTCCAGAGCTTGATAGAGAAGATTCATCATGACAGAAAAGTTGCAGAGGAAGCTCTTGATCTTCCATTGTTCTCCAAATACAAGGACGACCCATATATTAAAAGTTCTACATAAGGGTGGCCCAGCAATTTCTTGGAGGCTAGTTGTCATCGGCTAAAACAATAAATCAAATTGTACACAATTTTGATGTTCATTCATTTTGAAGTGACTCTATGTCACTCTCATGAATGTAACGGATATAAAGTGCCTTAAATCACAAATCAAATTTACCGTTTCCTAAATTATCATGATGAAGTTGTGGTTAAAGGTAGACATCAGTTACAATTTATAAATCAGAAAAAAATGAGCAGAGAAAATCTCCAGGCCTTAGCACTAGTACAGTTGTGCAAGCTCTTGTTTGCAGATGGTTTGTTTTAGATTGCATGTTATTGGGGAAAACCGCTCCTCACAACCATGTTGATTTGCCTACGCCACAAATAAGCACTTACAACCCAAACCCCGTCAGTCGAATTTGAAAGCCGATAAGGGAGGGAGGTGGGGAAGCACTCCAAATCCGACAATCTTAGGCAGAATGACCGATGGAAGAACATCTGCAACAAAGTTTGCTTTCCTTAGAACATGATGAAACCTGGCTTCTTCAAAGAAATCAGCAAAAATGAATGTCTCAAATGATAGACCGAATCTGAAGTATCATGCAGCAGACAACCAATATCAATAACGAGAGCACCCCTCAGCCAAAATTTTGGTCCATAAGATTGAAGCTTCATGATAATCATAACTACTTCCTTCACATTCATAATACAACACAGAAAATTTGAACCCAAAAAAAAAAAAAAAAAAACACAGAATGTAGAGTTTTCATTCAAAAAATAACCAAGGAGTTCCATACATGTTAGAAAGATATATTCGTTGTCAAATTACACTTATCCAAATGGAAATAGAACATTGGTATATGTAGAGTATAATTACAATTATCCAACTGGAAATAGGATATTTTCTATGAAACTTCAGCACCTGAAAAGATCCAAGAACAAAAGCCACTACAATGTCAATGAAATTGCACGCTCAAAAGCATATTATAGCATGTTAATATCAATGAGTCTGGTTACAGTTCCTAGTGCTTGCCAGGTTACTAAGGGAATTAAATTTCATGTAAAATTCAGTGACTAAAAGGGTATTTAACCCAGTCACTCAACCCCACAAAATATCATGTAATTCGACTTACACATCATAGTGAAGTTCAAAATTCAAGTCAATACTTTATGGATAAAAAAAAAAAAACTTTCAGCAAAAAGATTATTATATCAGAATACCAAGTTTAATAGAGAATTCTAGACTTATAATACAAATGGTATAATATCAAAGGGGAAAATGAAAGTTAGCCAAGTCAGAGATAGAATGATAAAGGATGCAAGTTTCATGTAATTATTTGCAACCTTTTGCAACATTGACGCTTTAGCCTGTACCATATGACTAAGTTTGTAATGTTTGGAAGTAATTAAATGTAATTCTTTATTTATGTCGAAGTCTCTTCTAGGAATTTAAAAGGTCTGCTTCCGGCACAGAGTTTCAGTCACGATTTCTTTTAGTGATCACATTTTTTATTATATAAAGTACCATCAGCTAGTGAGTTTTTGGCTAATAATCTAAATGTATAGAGAGAGATAGAGAGCCACCCCTAACCACAGGGGAGGGGGTACTATTAGCATTAGACACCACCGACTGTATGGATGGTTTCCGAGTAAGAAGTTGGCTAGAATCAAATGTCATGTGATCCGTGTCACCTGATTCAATAATTCACGTGTGCTTTTGAGATGAGGTATTGAAAGCATAACTTTTAGTAGTGGCTATAGAAGCACGAGCCAATGTAGCCTGTTCAGCATGACTGACCGCATGCTTCTTGGGTCTTCAAGGAGGGAGAGAATCACAGTGGGGCCTAACATCGCAGTGGAAGTATAATTTGATCTGAGTTTGTGGGGTAGGAATTGTGGGAAAGGGTTTCGAGTCAGGGATTTTATAAAAGGTTTTGATTTGAGAATTTAGGATTTTGATTTTAGGAATTTGATTTAGGAATTTGATTTAGGGTTTGTATTTGAATTTAAGGATATGATTTAAGGGCTTCGAGATGATCTAGGATCGACTGCTTTGATACCATACTAAAATATGAATATGGTTTGAATACTTTAGGTTAACTGTATCTTCTCCATAAGGAGGTATATATAGGAGTTTACAAGTATGTTTTACAAGGAAATATACACAGTAATTAATTAGGAGAATATCTCATAATTATACAATGATTGTCAACTATATGAAACAAGGAAGTAAATCAACTAATTAACTTAGGAAATAAATCTCCTTGATTTGTTAGGTTAACTCACGTCAACAATCTTCACATGTTGTTATGGCTTCATTATGCTTCTAACATGTTGTTTATATTGTGTAGCTCTTCTTCTCATAAGCTATTACAGTATGAGTTGTCATTATCTTCTGCTTCAATTTGTTTTGCTATCTTGGTTATAGATTTCATAATGATTTCATAGAAAACTTGTGCCCCTATTTTGCTTATCCTCAATTCATATGTGTTATCTGGTCTCCTGGATGTAGTCTCAAAATAGATCTTGATAAAGTTGGATTGGTAAAGGAGGTTCAGATGATCATTAACAAATGTTGCTTAGCTATTGCTGCTCCTTTATATTTTTGAATATCTTGCTCGGTAGAGATTTCTGTATTTACTAATTCTGACAGACTAAGCAGTTCTGAAATTCCCTAGAATGGCCAACTAATCTGTTTCTTAATACTTAAACACCACGACAGGATTGAAATACTGTAACAATCCTGTAAGCAGAATCCCACAGAATATGCAGCAGCAATAAACTCAAGCCAAAACATAGACAATCGCATAAGGGACACAAGATATGTTGACGCAATAAAAAACCTCAATATGAGGAAAACAACTGCAAGCACTATGTCAGAAAATAAATCACTGTGAGAAAGAATACAAAAAGGTCTTACAAGTCTCAACTCACAAGACTAACGCTCACAAGGCAGACTTGCCTATTCGCCTTTGCTACTCAACCCAATCAGCGATCTTGTCTTCCTTGGTTAACAAGAGATGACACAACTCTATCCTCGGCTGCTCACACCTCAAGGCATGATTGCTGATCACCAACATGCATAATGCTCATGAACTCACACACATATGAAAAGATGATGATTTAATCACTCATGGAGGCTCACAAGGAATAGCCACATGAGTTTTCAATATAAACTCTCAAAAAACTCTCTATAAGAATATTTGTCGTTCATTTCTTTTCAACGTTGCAGCAAACAAAACGATTAAGTTCCTTTCTTATTTTACACGCTTAAAACTAGTCAGAGACCAAAAAAGGCTTTTAGCAAAAATGAGCTTTTTAACAAATAAATGATTTCTTTAAAACAAATAAGGCCACTTAACTAAAAACCCAGCTAAAAAGACAAAAGAACCCTTTTGCTTAAATAAACACCAAACTTAAGAGTATAAAACCATCATTAAAAACTCACTGATGTCTGGCACTAGATTATGTAAGACTAAAACCATATATCAGTCCTACACATCTGACAACTACTTTTGATGAACTTGCAAATATGCAAATATGAATGCATGGATGCAAAACATACCTTGGCATTGAAAGTGAAAGTGAAAGTCAAGCTACAGAAATTGAGAGTGACAGTGATTATGGGGATCTTGATTTTGTGGATGAAGGCTTTATTCAAGATGAGAAAGAACATAATTTGATCAATAACGATTATGCATTTTTTGATGGGTGTGTTGACCCAACCAAGGTTGATGGTGGCCCCAATGAAGGAGAAAAAGTTGAACATGAAGATTACAATACAAACTCACCAAGAATAAATGGGTCTCTTAATGCTTCCAGTGAAGAGGATGAAGAGGGGAGATCAAGCAAAAAGAGAAAGTGGCCTGAGTTTGATGATTTATCCATGACATTGATATGAAGAATCCACATTTCAGACTTGGTTTGAGGTTTGCAACTGCTGCCATGTTTAGAGAAGCTGTAAGGGTGTATTCTATCAATATTGCTAGGGAGCTGACATTTAAGAAGAATGATAGGGATGCTATAAGAGTTGTTTGTGAGAAGCCTTATCCCTTTGTGATATATGCTTCATCAATCAACAAAAGCAATAACCTCCAAGTCAAAACCTTGAATGGGGAACACACTTGTGGAAGCATGCCAAAACAAAACAAAAAAACAAAAAAAACAAAAAAAAAGGGACATGTCAATGCCAATTATTTGGCCAAGCATTTTACAACTAAGCTGACTAAGGCGAATTGGGATGCCATTTCATTTGCAGAGGAGGTTAATGAAGCTATTGGCTTACTCCTAGTAGGACAAAGGTATATAGGGCAAGAAAGAAGGCAATGCAAATGTTAGAGGGGAGTCATGTACAACAATATGCAGCTTTGTGGGATTATGATGAGGAATTGAATAGGGTGAATCCTGAAAGCACAGTTGTTATTAAATCAGATTTGGATGGTGATAGGCCAAGATTCCAGAGAATGTACACTTTCTTGGCAACTTGTAAACAAGGGTGGTTGGAAGGTTGTAGGCCTCTCATAAGGTTATATAGGTGCCATATTAAGGGCCCTCACCCTGGAAATTTTTAATTGTTGTTGCTGTAGATGCAACAATGGGATGTCTCATGTGGCCTATGCAATTGTTGAGGTGGACAATAACAACACTTGGAGATGATTTCTAGAATTTTTTAGTATTGATTTGAAGATTGAAAATAGCAATGGCTATATTTTTATGACTGATAAAGAAAAAGGTTTGATTGATGCTATGCATTAGCTTTTTCCATATGCCGAGCATAGATATTGTTTGAAGCACCTCATTGCCAATTTCATGACAGAGCACAAAGGTTTGACTCTTAGGTTATAAATGGAGTCCATTGGAAGAGCTACTACAAGGCCTTGGTTTGAAGATGAGATAAGAAGGATGTTGGATTTAGATATAAAAGCTCACGCATGGCTCACGCAGAGGGATGCAAGTCAATGGTGTAGATCACATTTCAATCCTCATTGTAAATGCGACATGCTGCTAAACAATATACGTGAGGTATTCAACATAAGCATTTTACTTGCGAGAATTAAGTCAGTCTTGGCAATGCTTGAGAGGATCAGAATGTACTGAGGAGAATGAGACAATTGGAAAAGGAGGCTGGACTTATGCGAGCAAGAAAGAGGAAGCTATGGGTTGCTTTGTTTATGTCATGGGTTGTACTAATTTTTGTAAAGTTTGGCAATTTGATGAAAAAAATAGATAAGGCAATGTTACTTAAAAAAAGGTTTAGGCAAAGTAGTGAAGTTGGTGTTTTTGGGCTATAAAATCAACTATGCAACGATATGTTTATTTCATGGCACTTTTGAGAATGACATTTGCTACTTCAAATCATTCATACCTAACATTACCTCACTTTGAACCTTATAATCAAATCTTAAACAAGTTGTTGTGATAATCAACAAATAAACTGTTGAGAATGACTTTGGCAATGATAATTAAGAAACTAGACAAAGCATTAATAATCAACAAATAAACTGTTGTTCAACAAACTGGCCAAAACATTGAGAACTTCATACATAATTAACAGACTGGCCTCAAGTTCAAAATACATCTTTTAGAGCAAAACAACATCAATACTAATAACATTTTGATATTACCAAAAGCCAATTGAATCCCAATGGCAATTCCGCACAATGCCAATTCTAATTAACCATTAACAAAAGCCATTTAACCCCAAATGAAGTTCAAAAGACATGTTCAAACTGTCATTGTCCAAAATACTAAGTCAACAAAATATTCGAAATCCTAACTTCCTTATAATCCCAATTATCTCAGAATATCCAAACTTAATACCGGTCCAACATTTTCCTCTTTTCCAAAAAAGATTTCCTTTTTGCTAGTGACTTGAACCTCCTTTGAGGCTCAGCTAGTGGTTGTGGTTGTGATTGAGAGCCTTGTTGAGACATAAGATGAGATTGAGAGCCTTGTTGAGACATAGATTGTGAGTGAGAAGCTTGCTGAGACATAGTCTGAGACTGAGGAGCTTGCTAAGAGTGAGATGCTTGCTGAGACATGGCTGAGACTGAGAGCCTTGTTGAGACATAGGCTGTGAGTGAGAAGCTTGATGAGACTAAGATGCTTGCTGAGACATAGGCTGAGACTGAGTTGTCTTCTTTTGGGTGTTTCCTTTGACCTGAAACAAGTATTGAAATAGGAAAGATTAGAAACCATGCATAAAGGAATTGAAATTGCAGACTTCAAATATGCTGACAGGTTCTTCCCCCTTGGTTGTCTAATAATCCTTTGAGTAGAAGTACTTAGCTGTGTCTTGTTTTTTTTTTTTTGGTAGATACGTAATAAACATATACATTGCACTCCATGAATCACACTTAATTTACATAAATAAAGTCAAAATCAATAAACAAGCATAGGTGAGATATACCTAACTGCTTGAGCTTCCTTGTCATGCCTTAGGACATTTCCTCTTATTATGTCCAGGTTGATTGCATATTGAACATTTAATTTCCAGATTATACCTTGGCAGTTTTCTTCCACTAGGATGAGAGGTTGAGGGTGGTATAGCTGCTAACCTTGTCCTGTTTTTCTTTGGCCTCCATGGTTAGGTGTGGTACTTAGGTGGCAGCAAAGGTGCCATGTTACACTTAGGCTACAAATCTTGGCTTGCCATGGGATCTACAATTTCTACATAAGCTCTTACAAAGACCTCCTTCTTGTAACAATCATTCACATACGCAAGATGATCTTCATTCAATTGGCCAATTGCAGCACAAGCATGCTTGTATGGGATCCGAGTGATATCTCATTGTATGCATGAACATGTGCATTTCTTCTCAAATCAACCACTACTTCAGTTCCACCAAATTTTTTGACTTCATATGTCTGATCCCCGGAAAGCTTTGGAATGCACTAGGTTGATTCCTTCTTATGCGTCTCAACTATAATGAAAATCCTTAGTCCTACATCATGGTGCCATTTCTCAAAAGCTGCCCTTCTACTTGCCATTAATAACATGATATAATACCTTACCCTCTCAAGACATGTCAAAATGAGCTTGTCTCTTGCATCAGTGATTGCACTGTTGAAGGCCTCACACATGTTGTTAAGAAAAATATCACATTTTGATGTAGTTCTAAAGTGAGATCTACACCATGATTGTGGATCTAATTTATCAAGTCAATCAAATGCAGCACCTGACACATCTTGGAGCTTTTGAATTTAGGTTGATACCAAGAAATTGTTGTGCTTCTTGCAATAGCCTCCATGTGATGTTTGAGCACAAGTCCTCTATGCCTAGCAAGTAAGAAGTTTGCATGAAGGTGTTTAAGATGGTGCCTATGCTCAGAATTTGGAAACATATCGGCTACTGCATTAATCAGCCCCTTCTGCCTATCAGTAATGAAAACATAGAAGTTGTTATTTTGAATACACAAATCTTCTGCCTATAGCTCCATAAACCACCTCCATGTTGCATAGTTTTCGATCTCCACCACAGCATATGCAATGTCGTATATCCCATTGTTTGGATCAACACTAACTGCACTGAGTAATTGGCCAGGGTGCCCTTTTATGTGACATGCATCTAACCCTATCAATGGTCTACAACCCTGGGGAAACCCCTTGTTTGTAGCTGCCAGACAAATGTACATTCTTTCAAATCTTGGTTTTTCACCCTTCAAACCAAACTTTATAATAATTGTGCTTCCTTCATTTGTCCTCTCTCAACTTATTAGCATAATCCCAAAGTGACTCAAACTGTGTTATATAGGTACCATCATTTATGGAAGTTGCCTTTTGTCTTGCTCTATAAATTTGTGACTTAGAAGCAATCACATAGAGGTATTCATTTACTTGGTCTTTAAAAGATCCCACATCCCAATTGTGGATTTTTGACAACTGCGTACCATAACTTTATGCTAACTATGATGAGTTAGCTGCACATTCCTCTCAATAGTCCCACACCCATGGGCAATGGCCTTTTTCCACCCTTTTACAAACTGCCCTCACTTTATTTACATCATTCTTGGCGAATCTAATCTTCTTCTTGTTAATGATTGAATAGTTCCTCACAGCTTTTTTACATATTGGAATAGTTGGAAACCTTAATCCAACCTTAAATATTGGGTTTCTCAAGTCTGTCTCGGGCCTAATGTCTTCAAACTTTGGTAATTCCTCATCCTTCTTTTCATAGGACCTCAACCTCCTCACCATCACTACTGTCCAAGTTGTTCACATCACTTATAGCTACATCAATTGACCTATTTGCTTCATATTCAAGGGCATTTAGGTCAATGTCACAATGTCAGTAGCATTGTGATGAACATAGTTGTCAAAAACTTTATCAACCTTCTCCAACAACCTTTCATCTACATCACTTTGCTCATAAGCACTGTCTATAAACTCAGAGTCAGATACTTCTTCCTCATCACTTTTCTCAACACTTTCCTCAACAGGTTCCTCAAAAGTTCCTCATCACTTGAGTCTTCAACATTTACTTCCTCATATGAAGTTTCTCCCTCCTCACATTGCTCATTTGCACTTGCCCCTTCCTCATTAAATTCCTTGGCAATGTTTCTTACACATGACTGCCAATGGAGTTATATTAGATTGTTCCAAGTACAACACCACCACTCTTGCATAACAGAGTGGCACCGAAGCACACCATTTTAATAGCTTATCATCTGTGTTTTATATCAATTACTTCACCATTCTTTATCCCAAACCAATAGACTGTGTCATTATATCCAAGCAATTCAGCCATCCCCCACATCTCTAACCTAGACATGTATTCCTCTACACACCAATCCAAGTATCCAACAAACCCCTCCCCCTCCCCCACATAATTCCACTTCTTTTGTTCAAACAATACTAGTGATTCTCCATGATGCACTCAAATGTGACAACCTCTTTATCATCTGCACAACCCAAGATAATAAAAACACTTTATTCATTTCTCACTTTTCAAATAGTACGCTTACCAACTTATTTAATTTCACCAATGGCAGCTCAACCTTACACAACAAAACAGAAAGACAAACCTACCAATTTTAATTCCAAACACATGCTCAACCTGACATAACAAAGCATAAAGATAAGATTTGCACCTAAATAAAGACAAGCTCCTCCTAAAGGAATCATCGATGGAAAAAGAAAAAAAGAGGGGCCACACTTATTGTAAAGGTATTGAACATCACCTGGTTCTCTAAGGGCTCTCATTGTCCCCTACACCTTTGCAAGATCCGTACGTTCTGACAAGCGTTCTGTGCTCAGTCTTCTACTCTGCAACCAAATGCCTCTTATGTGGATTGAATGTGGAAAACCTTAAATCCCCAGCTTTTATGATTTCTCTTTATATTTAGTTTTTCATGCGTTTTTTATTTATTTCAAATTGACGCGAAAGTGGGTTGGGCGAATAGGTTAGGGCTGGGCGGGGTCCACTATGCCACATTAGCTGACAATCTAATGGAAAAAGGTCTCACGTGGCATAAATTACCAAAAATCCCATGCCACGTCAGCGAATTTAACAGATTTTTGAACGAACTTAACGGCATGGAGCAAAGTGAGTCACGAAACCTCAGTCAATGGATGAAAATGGGCCATTTTGAGTTTGGGGGGTAAAGTGGGATATGACCAAAGTTCAAGGGGGCATTGGTATAATTAAGCCTTCTTATATTTGATTAGAACATGTAGTCCTATATCACACAATCTAATTGGAACCCGAAGTTCTTCAATTATCATATCTATGTAATTGCTATCAAATTGAGTTGGAAAGATCTTTGATTCATAATTTTGAACATATTGTTCTTAAAATCAATACTTTTATGTGATCTTTTTGAACATGATGTTCAAGATCAAATTCAGTCTATAGTCAGAAGTTTTATTTATATGACTCGCTAGAACCCGAAGTTCCATACTTTAAAACCTGAAGTTTGAAACTTTTTAAAGTTTCAGTTTATAATAGAAATTTACATATATCTTCATACTAGAACTTGTAGTTCTATAAATTAAATTTATCTTAGAACTTTTTTTTTTTTTGATCAAATAGAAAATTTTCATTCGTCACTTGCACCAAACAAACAATAAAGGTTTACAGACAAACGGAAGGCGTTAATGTGGCCTCATTAAAACCTTGCCATCAAAAATCCCCAATGGAAGAAAATCCAGTCAAGGAAAAAGAGTACCACCGCACCTCAAAAATGCAAACAAAAATCTACGCCATAGTTCTATCCTTATCTAACAAAATGCTTAGTCATGTGGGAGCACGATTTGTCCAGAAAAGTCGAGATCTCGCTCTCAATTCGTGCTGGGCTAGGCCATGTGCCACCCCATTGCCTTTTCAATGTTGATAAAACACTCCAGCCTCCTCTCAATCAACCATTAACCGACGAACATCCTCCACCACATTGCCAATATTACTTTACAATCCAAACCATCTTTGAGAATAGAAACAGCTCCCTGAGAATCAAGACCAATGGTAAATCGAGTAAAACCCATGTATCCCATCATCAATAAACCTTCTAGGACAGCTGCCAACTCAGTGACCAAAACATCCAGACCAGGTGGACCGCCAGAAGCAAACCCACATATAAAATTTCCGTCATGATCACGACAGCAGCCCCCTAGACCTCGACCACTTTGCTCACGACCCACAGCCCCATCAGAGTTAAGAATAAAAGTATTTACCCCTGGTTTCAACCAATGGACCTGTTGAGGTACAAAGGGGAGCTTGGACCGCTCCTCACAAGATTTGAACACCGCAGCATCTCCATCGTGTTTTCCACCATATTATCTAGCCGTGTAATCTGTTTCCCATGCAAAGAGTCGTTACGTTGTTTCCACACACTCCACACACAACAAGCAAAGCACTCTAAGTCAGCTTTCGACAACATTAAAGCCACAGCCTCAAAAATATAAGCAAAAGTGCCAACCGCCATAATAATTCGCCAGATAAAATAGGTACATTTGACTCATTTTACAAGACCACAGAGCATGGTAGGCATCTTCAGGATATTTCCCACACCTTGAGCACACTTGAGATGTAAGCACCCGTCTCTTAAATAAATTGACTGTCGTTGGTAGAATTTCAGAACTTGCCCTCCAAATTAGCATTTTAATTTTGTTGGGGGCTGCAAGCTTCCAAAACTTGATGTTCTATATATTCAATTTGTCATATAACCTTCTATTTTATATTTTATATTCTTGTCATTTTTATTTAGTTATTAGAACACAACACTATTATTATTATTGTAATTTTTTTTCTTTTTTTTTAAATTAGTACTACTATATTTTCTTTGTGAGTTATTTATTTATTATCTTATTTAGATCAGAAGTTCCATGTTAAGAAATTAGTTGAAACTAGACGCTTCATTATACATATTTGAAATACATAATTTAATTCGAGATTAAAAAAATATGAAATATTTACAATGATATACTTAATTCAAAACCTGAAGTTTTGATTAGACATTTTAATCAAAACATGAAGTTTTGGATATTTAATTTGTAATCCAACCCATAAGTTATGGATTATTTTTTTTTTAAGTATAATAAAAATGTTATAACTTTCTTCTATGAACCAGAAGTTCAATGAATATAAATTTCATGGATCCAAAAGTTCACAGGGATTTTAATGTCATTGCCTTATATATACAATTAAGAAAGAGAATAGAGATCCAAGTAAGATCGTAATATGGAAGAGCATAATGGGAATAAATTTATCGTTTCAAGTTTCAGGTGCTCCACCAGTAGCAATATGGAAAAAAAATATGTATTTCAATTGTTGGTAAATAAATTTTTTTTACTCGCGTTCACAAATTTCATATAATTGGATCCAAATTATTTCCTGAAAAAATATAAGCATTACATAATTCCCTGAAGTGAATGTAAGCTCCATATCATTTCTTGAAACAAATGTCACTTACATAGTATCACCATACATGAAATGTTTTTGAAGTTAAATAGTATAAAGGGAGGGTCTTGTATGATAAGGCCTTTAAGAATTATGATATTTATTGTTAGAGAAACAACGAACACAACTATTTGATGAGTTGAAAATTATTTTGGAGTTTAATTACCATTTATTTTGGTAAATCTCCTATTATGTTCTACAAACCTAACCAAAAGCTATTAATAGGTCAAATTATATAGTTACAATGTTTAATATTACTTTGTTCCAGAAGAAACTCACATAGCTTCATACATATACGCAATGAAGTTAATGTTGAAACTTTGAATAAACATGACTAATACTTATGGTCTTGTGCCACAAGCATATTAATCATAATTTACTTCATATATGAACCCCTTTTCCGATAAGAACCAGAAGTTCTTTGATCTGTAATAATTTATGACATCAAAATTTTATTTTTGATTGAATAGTTTTGGAGACCATGATATTTATGTTACATTATCTATATATTGAGCGAACCTGAAGATTTTGCTCCACTTTATCAATTTTTTTTTTCTTATTTACATTTGGTCCTGAAGGACAACACTTACCACTTTAACCAAAGGTTTATTTTGATGAGACCAATTTCCCATCGTTAGGGGAGAAAAGATTGTTCTTGAAGAATGATGTGAATTATTATGAAATGTATTCATTATTGTTTCATTAAAGTTTTGTGCCATATGTGAAAATAAGGTTAAAAAGAAATCGCAATCTAGAAGATTGCAAGTCAAATGCTAGAAGCAATTAAAAACACAGTTGAAGTAGCAAATCACATCAAAATGTTGATGCCCTAATTAGACAATCTAAGGTGGTGACAAATGATTTATCTAGTTGTGTGCCTAAGTCATCCACAATGTTGAAGTCGAGACTATATTAAAAGGTCACACATGTAATGTCCAGATTTCCTATATAATTAATTTTGGAAGAGATACCGTCTTATAAGAAGACATAAGTCCATTAGAAAACAATGAAAGTCCTTGAAGAGGCATGGGTACCCAGTGACTATGAAAATGTCTATATCTTATGCATACATAAAGAGAAATGTGGGTGTACAAATTGACGATTATCAATTATGTTGTTTATAGTACGTACTAAAGTTATCAAGGGCTATGATGATATTTATCCATGTTTTATTATGATTTTCGTCAATATAAACAAAGATTGGCCAAATTGGAAGAGGAAGTCGTAAAATTGAATATTTTTGGAGAATTGGTACAAACAAAAACAAAATGAACCAAAAAAAAAAAATGATTGAGACCAAATCAAAGACTATTGCAAAAA
Source organism: Prunus persica (assembly GCF_000346465.2). Taxonomy (NCBI): domain Eukaryota; kingdom Viridiplantae; phylum Streptophyta; class Magnoliopsida; order Rosales; family Rosaceae; genus Prunus; species Prunus persica. The sequence continues at coordinate 5,837,630 of NC_034016.1, read as the reverse complement.
ATAAAAAATAAATAAATAACATGCATGCAGGGAGAAACAAACCACTAAAAAACAAACCAGTTTTTTTTATATATTTAAAATAAGTTCTTTTTAAATTTTTATTTTATTTTATCCATTTCAGGCAAGGCAAACAGAACTTATCTCTTCAACAAGTTGTCTTCTTATTTTAACTCTAGCAGAAAGATTGCCAATGATGAGATCACTAGGATGATTCTTACTCACCCAAGGAGTAGGAATAGGTTCCACAGGTTCTGTGTGAACAACCTCATGAGTGATAAGCTCAATAGATTTAGGTGGAGGTGGTTCAGTGACAATTGACACAAGGTTTTCCTTTCCCACATCATACAGGATGATACCATTATCTTAGCCGAGACATCAGACCACCAAACAAAGAAGCTGTCCGAGCATTGACAGTTGGGTGCATCTTCCCAGAAGTTTTGGCTATATCTACCAGGCTAATCTTGGGGGTCTGAAGGAGCTCTCCAAATTCAAACCAGTGTAGAGATACTCTGGTATCACCTGTTGACAACCCAACTGCCTCCCACATAAACATATTGATGATATATACTGCCACCATAGGGCAAGTCTTTTAGGAGCAGGCATGCAAATGCCTTAGCAACAAACTCTTCCTTGGCTCTGCCTGCTTGGGGAGGTGTCTCACAAATCAGCATATCCCTAAACCAACGATACCTCCTCTGAACACTAGCCAACCATTGACTCTCTGTCCTCTGAGTACTGTGCCTAAAGACAGGCAAGCAAAAGGCTGTAGTTGGCTCAAAGAGTGCACTCTCAATCAAGGTTTGCTTAGGCACCACTTCATCCTTAAATCCAGGCATCCTCAATTCTGGGAAATACCACTGCAGTCACATCTGGACCATCCAAATTGGTCCATTGATGTTCATATTGACAAGGTCCACTGTCACATCAAGCAGACATCTGTAGATGGAGGCTAACACCCACTGATCGGTGGCCACATCCGAGTAGGTATGCAATGCCTCTACCAGATGTCACCACTCCACTTGAACATAGTTGGAGGCACTTGGGAAAATGAACCTATTAATCCAATACAATAAGAACGTCATGTGTTCTTATTCTATTTCCTTACTGTACTTAGCCCCGAAGTGCTCTCTGAGAAGGCTAAGTGGTCAGTTATTTCTTTGTTTGAAGTTGAACATTCCATCTTCAACTTCCCTCCTTGGCTAGGACTCCTCTGGTAGTCACCAATACAGTCAGGGACTCTTCCATGAGGTCTAAAGCCAAAAATGGCTGCCATATATAGCAGAGTTGGCGTCATGGGACCAACTCCAAAATCAAAGGTGTTGGAAGAGCTATTCCAGAACATCAGTGTAGAGGCTAGAAGGGACGACTCTAGTTTCAAGTCCTGAAGGCTAAATTATGAGGATACAACCACCTAAGGTTGGCATCCCAGTTCTCCCAGCATGGAGTATAAGGGCGCCTAAACAGGATATCGACTCTACCCTGGCTGAGTCGGCAGAAGAAATGGCAACTGGTTTACTAGTTACATACCTAAGCCCTAACACCATATTTCTATCAAGGAGGGATACAAAGTTCCAACATATTACCTCTCTTTGTTTGGTCTCAGCCAGGGCCTCCAACCGTGCTTTGTTTTGCTGTTATTCGAGAAGAGCCCCATCTCCAGTAAGAAAGGTGGCTGCTTGAATAATTTTTTCTTCCTCAATTTCCTTCCTCTTCATCATCTTCCTTGGTGCCATTTTTGTCCGATGAGTGTGGAAACTTGAGCAAAAAATGTCTGAATTTCTTTGTGAATCGAGGGTCTGTCTGAAAAACGTAGAATTAGAAGCGTTCGAAGAAAATGGGGCTATTGATGAATTTAGGTTTCGATTTTGCTTTTTCTACTAAGTGTAGAAGGTAGGAGAAGAAGAACAGTGTTCAGCCATTTTTGAAAGAAAAAGAATCAATTAAAAATTCAAAGGCATGGCGCGTACATTAAATACCCAAAGATTTATCACGCAAGTAACTACCAACACGTGGCCAGTTACGAAGCGTCACTTGAAAGGACATGGTTGTTAATTTTAATTGGTTTCATTCAAACTGATTAAAATTAGGGGGCAAATGTTCGGATCAAAATTAACACAGGTTAATTCCTACAGTTAAAAAGCCAGTCTTATGGTTAACAAAATGGGGCCCAAACCACCAAGAGTTTATTCAGCATATGTGAAGGCCCAATTAATGACTAACGCAGGCCAAAATCCCTTTGGACAAAAGTCAGCCTCAAACATTTCCCAGTACATGGTGAACCAACGCTTTGGACACAAGTGTCTGAAGCTACAGTCCCACTTCGGACACTTGTGTCCAAAGCTACAGTTCCACTTCGGACAAAGGAGATGTCCGATGCTACAGTTCCATTAAGGACAGAAAACGTATGAGGTTACAGTAAAAGGCAATTAAAGTGTATTAACAACCAATCTCAATGGTTTTTAATTACAGTTCATTTAAACAATCAATATGAGCTAATTGGATAGCAGTTTGCGCTTTGGGTCGAAAACAATTCAAACTTCTATGCTTGTACAGGTGGTACGCACTGATCTTCCCAGCGAAATAGTAAAGAAATCTACCTTGACAAAGAATATTCAGTCCCTGACAGCCTGACAGGTAAAGAATGGTAAAAAACCCAGAGTTGGCCAATTGCGGCACCCCCTGCAGAGTAGTCCCAAAGTTCAAAACTGGAAAGCACCTCCACTAATTAACTTGAAAGGCATGTGTGCGTTATCTTGTGAATTCTTTATGGCTTGAAGCAGCAACGCCCACCAATAGCCATCCTTTTTTCTGAAAATCTTGAAGCCTATAAATAGAGGAAGAAAGCTCAGTATAAGGATCCAACAACGAATCAATCAAACCTATTTTGAACAGCCTTCAAAATACACTTACTCTCGACAACCTCGAAGTAACCCAGACTCAAACTCTTGCAAAGCGTCTCATTGCAGACCAAAGCCAAGTCTTGAATCGAATCCTCTCCCTTTTCTTTGAGTTCCTAGTTGACAACTCCTGATTGGAATTTTATTCTTTTTCCAAACACGTACTCTGTCCAGTTCCCAGTTGACAACTCCTGATTGGAATTGCATTGCTATTGTTTGTAATCTATATGCTATGCCAACATCGATGGGTATGATTTGATAGTTGGTCTTGATTTCCAGCTCATTTAAATCAAAACTCCTATCTATAGTTTGGAGAAGTACTGACTACAAATACACCTGACAAACTCTTATAGGACATACCTTTTGCATTGTCTCAAGTAGATTGGAGTTTCTGTCTGATAGAATTTGTTTTTGTCCAATAAGGCTTTTAAATTTTTGTTGGACCTAACTTTACTTTTATTTGCATTCATCGTTAAGTCTCTATTGGGTACATAATTACTTTATGGTAATATGCTATCCATCGGACACTTCTCCGGCAAGGCTCATTATTGTACTCCCTGTCCAATAACAGTCTAAAATCATCATCCATCTTGCGTTTTATTCCATAACAAGTGAAATATTGAAGTCCTCTTCATTGAGGCATAAAAAACCTATCTAAAGCCATATTCCCCTCTTTAGAGCACAATGGCTTTGATTAGAAGATAAGAATACAAGGGTGCAATACTTTAACAAGCTTAATCTTCATCTCACCACTAGAAGAGTATCACTGGTAGTGGCATGCCTATTGCAATTCACCAGAGAGCAATTTTCTAGCCCACTTCAGGGTCCGAATCTCTCTCACTTCACTTACTTCACCAACAAGCCACCGCTAGCTACCAATGTACAGCCTGCTAGCGACCAGGGGCATCGCAATGTTCAAAACCTGATGAACAAAATCATATCAAAAGGACATGAAACTATAAATCGTTTTCAGCCTTGGAACATTCATCGAGAATATTTTAAGCAGTGGTGGTGTGGCATTGCGGTGGTGTGAGATTAGTGGGATGTGTCATTTGACACATCATTTGATATTCAAATTTAATGCTCCTAACATTAGTGTTTACCAATTATATTGTTACTAATAATTTATCATGAGTGCTGAAACCGCTTTCACACGTGTAGGAATTGGGAACAACTGAACTGGCTACATTAGATTGTAGAGTAGAAATTTGATCTTCTGTTTAGTTGGTGGACTAAAAAAATTTGAGCAAAAGTTGGGCGACCATTTCGGTCAAAAACCCTACTTTATTTATATTTTAGTTCATATGGATGGTTTTACCTTAATCAATAAATTGACACACTTTGGAGGTATGACCAATTTGATACTAAATGGAGAGTTGAAGGACTATTGAAATGAAAATTTTAGTTGATGGACCAAAATGAAACTCGAGCAAACATTGGGGGACCATTTCCGTTAAAAACCCATAATTACTTAGTACAATCACAGATCTCACAATACATTCCATCAATGGTAATACATAATTATTAATTCAAACATGTTAAATTCGGACATTTACCTTATTCCATGTTTCCAACAGTACAATATTAAGCTAGAAGATAAGCTAGCTATCAAAAGCTACCCTACCATTTTATTGATAACACAAGATGAAAGCTCTCTTATCCGTACTCAGTAGGGAACCCTAGGATTCAGAGAAGCATATGCAAGCAGTTCCTCGTTGCTTTCAAATAAGGCCATCTTTTCTGGGCTCAGATTCACCCACGCTTCTATTCCATTGCCATCTCTTGTGTCCATGAGAACAGTTATATTGTTAACTGCAACAGAAACGTAGGTCACCCATGATGGCTTTCCCCAACCAAAATCGGCTTCATAAAATGGAAACCGACACCAGCTTGAGCAGACATACTTGTCTATGTTATCATTTTTCATCAGGTTGATGCACTCTTTCTGTTTTTCCCATGCTTTGCTGGAATCGAATATCACTTCTGTAGCACAACGCTCTTTTACTTCTACAAGCGCTCCCCTGATTTTTGCAACCACGTCCTTCAAATCTATCACACTAGTACTCTGTCCAGAGTGAGGGTAGCGTGCTGTTGAAACATCCACTAGATTCCCAACCAAGTTTTCTGGCAAGGGCGGCACAGCGAGTTTACGCATGTTCATAGCGTGAGAGAAGAATGATGGCCTTAGTAGACTAGTCCGGGTCCCCAACATGTTTGATGATGATGATTTAGATGATGCTTCATTTTGGCATTTCCAAATGACTGCGGAAATTGCTTCTACTCTTGTTGGTTTGGGCACAACTGAACTTGCAACTTTCGACTGGAGAGCAGCAATCTTTGAGGCATCAAACACAAACCTCCTTGTCATCCATTTTTCTTTAGTGGCTTCCGTGGGTTGGAATGGCGGTGGCTCTGGGTGAGGCAAATATAGTTCTGAAAACAGAGACGCTGCACCAAATTTGGGAAACATTAACTTATTTGACTGATCATGGATAGTTGCAGTCCAACAATTGATGAATGTGCTCAGTGTGTCGGTATCAGCAAACTTATGCGAAATGCTAACCCCAATTGCCATTCCTCCACACTCGAACGAGTTGACTTGAACAAGAAGCAATGGGCCTGTGACCGATTCTCTGGACTCGGATTCAATAGGAAGGAATCGTCTTAACATCTTGGTATCTGGGTGTTCCAAAATCTCCGATAAGGAGCACTTGACTCGGGCTTTCACAAGTTCAGCTCCATCATCGTTACATTCGATCACGGCGTGACCTTTAATCCTTCCTGCTAAAGGGTAGAAGTGAGTGAGAGTTTTAGTTAAGGATTGCATTAGATGCTGATATCTTTCATTGGTGGCCATGACATTGTTAGTAGTAGCATCAGCAGGAGCATTGGAATAGAAGAGGAGGAGTGGGATGTAGATTTGAAGAGCCGTCTGATCAAAATGAGAGAGCTTGTAATTTCTAAGGTGATGAGGAGTTGGGGAGGATGGTTTAACTGTTTGCCTCTCGATAATTTCAACCTTGATTTGTGCCATTTTGCTCAAGTGATGCAAGTAGAAATGTGAGTTGGATCGATGGGGCTTGATTCTGAACTGAATGGAATATAACTAGTACTATTTATAGGCACAAGCCCTAATGCTGGCCGCCTCTCAAACATTTCAACCTTGATGAATTTGTTGCTTAGTGGCTCAAACAGTAATCAAAAGTGGAAATCACGTTCAGTGATTTTTATTATTATCGTGATTACTGGCTCGTCTTTTCATGGTAAGTGGGCTTCTATCAGAACTGTTGTTTTGTTTCTTTTATCTGTGGTACGTTGTGTAACATGTGGAAAACAATATCATGCATGGCCATCCTTGAACAACCACGTTTTGAATGAGAAAGATAATGAAATGTCAATTTCACCAGCTCTTCTTCTTATCACAATAAATTATGCAGGGTGCGCTTTTACTTTAGAAGGAAAGATAATGAAATATTAATTTCGCCAGCTCTTCTTCCAGTCAAAATAAATACGGGGCCCGTCTACTCTTCTTCCAGTCAAAATAAATACGGGGCCCGTCTGGTATCTTTTCTTCATAGAAACACAATAATATTGTGTAATTTGGTGAAAGCTAACATCTTGGCATCTGAAAAGCATGAAAATTGTGATGATGTTTGACCGACAAATCTAGAAGCCCTGTAAAGTTCAAACTGCTGAATCTAAGACATCACAGTCCAAACCTATAACAGTCTACAGCTGTTTCATTGGAAACCCTATTATGCAAATGTGGTTTCAAGTGGCTGTGAAAATCATTTCAGAATTGTAGCCCATCCAGCTTCAATAGGATATGAGTTCTCAAATCATGCAACACCCTCAAGGCCACTCTGCCACTTACAAAGGGAGCTGGTCCTGACAAAGGAACTGTGCTTATTCACTGAAAAGGTAAATAACAAGGATGACTCCCTTTCAAAGGGTTAAGTCATTAACATATTTTGGTAAGTGAACTCCAGAACTTTCATATGTTTGTACTTTTTATGCTATACAGCTTGCATTTTTCTCATACTATACACGTGTTTGCAAACTCAGGTCACGTTATATTTGTTGGTGGAAGGTCTTGGCTATTTATATTGTTTCTGACTTATGGTGTGTGTTAATTGGTCATGTGAAAACTAGTGTTATGCCACCTATCTAACTAGTTAAATGTGGTTTGGAAGAAAAACTTAGTTGCAACAGGGATAACACTAGTTTGCTATAATTAACCAATAATGTAATACCACGTGGAAGTATTTTTATCACACATATTATAATATTTTTGACCGAAAATAGCAAAATAATATTATTTGCGTTTCATGAAACCCTCTCTCCTTTCTCCTGTCTTGGGACAAGAGATAGTTATCTAATTGAACGACCTGTATATTGGATGACATTCTTATTAGTGACAAGAGTGATATGCCATGATTCTCGCTTCCGTTATGAGCATTTGAGTTGAAGATAACCTTGTTGGGCTTATCGTCTTCTTTTTCTACTTTAGGGCTTTTTAAGGCGTATAGGCCCCAATCACATGGTTGACGTACTCAAACTAATAAATGATATACCAGCTAACAAAATCAGATAAATTTATACAGGAGGTAGCTTTACCTGATTTATCATACTGCCAATTTTGGGTCCACTGTTCCTGCTGCATTGCCTTCTCCTGTAAGAATTTGGTCTGGATCCTGGAAAAGAGATTTACCTGCTGGTTAAATTGAAAAGCATAAGGGGGGTAAAATTAGGCAAGTATGATAATCACCTCCATTCCCCATTTGATGTAATCCGGGGACTCACAGGCCTTATATTCCTCAACCAAACTCTCAAGTATCTCTCTTGATTCGTCAAATTCTGAAAGGTCATTCTCCTGTCCAAGTTTTATGTCATACTCATATGAGACACAGAAATTCCAAAAATCCCATAAAGTTGGAACTTGGAACACTCGAAAAGGTTCCATCACCAATGACGCTAACTGATTAAAATGAAAGAAGGGAAAAACAAAAGGCAAAAAGGAAGTCATGCTTCTTCGCTCCCTAATTAGTTAACTATATGGAATATGCATATGACATATATATATATGGAAGCATATCAATTTGAACTCATTAAGTCAAAAAATTCTTGCTCAGCATTTTAATTGAGAAATAATACTAACAGTTATAGGAATGGTTAACTTACAGCAAACATTGGGAACTTCCGATAGTTGTCAAGAAAGGCTTGCTTCTTTCTTAACATCAAATACTGGCTCAAACACTTACTGAAAAGGTGGCGAATACTCGTATGGCTTGCCAGCATAAGACCACTGACCTAAAAAGAAGCAACATACACAGAATCATTATTATAAAATAGGGCGTTATTTTAAATAAAAATATCAATACGAAATTTTGCTCAAATTAACTTTGAAGTGCAAGTATAAAAACGAAAGAGAGTTTCTACACTTGATTATTATAGAAATCTGACAAAAGAGAGAATCTCAAATGAGAATTAGATACCTACCCTATGGGCTGTTTGCACATATGGAGACTTTCTAGACAAAGCAACCTACACAGAAAAGCAGAAAATAAAATATAAAATATCCCGATAGTGTGGGGAAAAAAAAAATTAGATTGATCTCAAATTTACTTTTTTTTACTGTGTTAAAACACCTGAATGCTTGCAGGGCCCCACTCAATAAAGTTCACAAGCTTTCTTTCACGTATCCTCTGCAAACTTTCATGAACCTGATTACATAGAAAAAGGCACAATAAACCACTGTAAAAAGATACATAGTTGAAGGGGAACTGAGGTGCTTAACATTCTACAACAACCAAGAAATTCTGGGTCACAATTCCACAAATATTCAAGGCGTTACTAAGATAATAAGAGAATCTGGCCAACACAGCTATATATGATAATTGACACAATTTCATTTCAAGTTTCTAAGGGTAAAATATGATCATGAAATGAATAATGAACATGTTCATCAATATAGATTTTACTGGTTTGCAAAAACCGTAGGATTGCAATGCAAGTTACAATACTATTATTGTTACAACCTGTGTAGGGTCAACTTCTCCTTGAATGATGTTTAATATTGATATGTATTTCGCTTGACTAGCTTCTTTTGTTCGAGCATATGAGGAAACCATTATATTTTTTGTCTGCAAAATGAGAATAGTGTTAGGGAATCATTTAATTCTGCTTTGTCGAAGATAAAAAAAAAAGGTAATCAAAGCTTCTTACCTGCAGAAGTCTTCTCATAACATCAAGTACAGTGGTTTTGCGAATCACATTAGCCTGCCAAGAGGATATACACATGCATCAGAAAGCTAAAATTATAGTTTAGAAGCATAAACAAGCATTTAATGTTTGCAACAATATGAGATGCCAAATCAATTCCCCTCTATTTAGACACTTTCTCAAGTATATGCCTTCACACACATAAGTACATGGATGTATCCATAAAGACACAAATAGACATATATACTGTTATAAACTGACATGCATAAGTGAATCATACCTGGAGCTCAACTGTGAGTGGTGTATACCCTGTCATTAGAAAATGGCATCTTGGTGTTGGAATTAAAGATGCAAGAAGACCAACCAAGTCATTGTTCATGTATCCTGGATATCTCAGAGTGGTTGTGCTGGCAGACATTACAGTAGAAACCAAAGAATTTGTTTGAGCAAAGGTTGGATTTGTTAAATGAAGCCGCTCAACAGCAATTCTATTCAATGCAGTGTTATCAAGGACCACAACACAATCAGCATTAAGCGTTAGACGTTTAAGCGTCAACAGTGAGTTATAGGGCTGGACCACCACATCACTCGTTTCCATCTGGTTAGGAAATACACTGTATGTCTGAACCAGTTTTTTGCTGTATCGATCATTCAAAGTCTCCAATAGATAGGAACCCATGCCTGCATCATATGTTATGAATACACTCAAAATTTATTCAAGCAATAAAGTCCTTAAAGTAATTAAGAAGTCATAAAGAAGGACACTTGTGTTATACTACAAAGCACACCACAGCCATTGAAGGTAGATTTTGCCCAAATTTTGCCATTGAAGTACACCACATCATATGTAGTAGCTAAATCCCTATGTGAATGGTCACACTTCCAAATGAAGGTGGCTTTATATAGCACCGGCATAAATGATACGTTATCTAAAAATAAAAATACTGAAATGTTATATTTTACTTGTTTGACCCAGCATTGTAGTCAATAGGAAGTACTTTGACCAATCCAACCAAAAAAAAATAAAATTTGGACCAAATGCGTTATTTAAATCATGATTGAAAAAAATAAAAAGATAAACACTAAACAGAAGAAAAGAAACCTGAGCCTGTTCCTCCAGCAATTGAATGGCACAGAACAAATCCTTCAAGACTATCACTCCCATCAGCTTCTCTATCAATCATGTCCATTATAGCCTCTTCAACACCCTTTCCCTGAAGAGAATTTACAACAACCTCATTCCACTTACATGGAAGCTAAGCATAAAGCTTTTATATCATAAAATTACTATGGAAGGAACTGGAAACTATTTACAGAGATTGTCTCTAAACATTTGACTACATTACAAACCTGATCATATCCACTGGCCCAATTATTTCCTGCACCACCTCCATGATCTGAAACAAAGATGTTTTCATGATTGTAGAGATTTCGATATTCACTGTTTTGAATACCATTAATTACTCTTGGCTCCAGGTCAATCAGCAAAGCTCGCGGTATGTAGTGCTGATCATCAGCTTGATAGAAAAACACATCTTTCCGGTCTCCACCCTGCAGCATTTCAGTCATAAGATAATTACACATCTATATCAAGAGCGGGACTGAAGAATACATATTTTCAGATACAGTGCACTGCTCCTGATTGCTTTTCTTGTTGGCACATTTGATTACTTTAGCCAGTTGTTCAATTCTTAGTCTACCCTTGTACTAAGATGGAAATCAACACAACATAGTCCCGACATGTATCATTCATCTATCTTGATACTCCACTCTCAAACATAGGCATTCACCTCAAAGAGCTCAATAAGGAGAACCATTCGAAGAAAGGAAATGCTTTATCTATCAGTCGGCCATCAAGAGAAAAATCTCAATTGAACTTAAACTTTTTACTTGTAATTAGGGGTGGGCACGGTTCGGTTTGGACCGGTTTTTGTCTCAAATTAGAACCGATCCCGTACTATTCATCCGGTTTGGTTCGGTTCGGTTTTAATAAAAAAATTTCAAAAACTGCCTGGTTCGGTTTGAACCGATTTCGGTCCGATTCCGGTTCCGGTTCGGTTTTGAACCGGAGTATAAAAATTATTTTTTTAAATTATTTTTTAATACAATTCTCAACTGAAATATTATTTTTTTACTTGAAAATTAATAAATTATTCAATTTCATATAAAAAATAAATATTAAAGTGAGAAAAGAGAGATATTTTGACATTGAACTTGGATAAATATTAGGTTTTTTTTAATGAAATTAAAAATATAGCATTAAATATAAATATATATTGTAACTATATATTTTTTTAGTTTTACCGGTTCGGTTCGGCCCGGTTCGGTTTTTGAAGACATGGAACCGGATCCGGAACCGGTCCAAACCGGTCCGGTTCGGTTTTTGACCGATTTTTGACTTTTTGGTCAACTCGGTTTTTTTCCAGTTTGGTTCGGTGTGGTTCGGCTTGGATTTTCGGTTCGCCGGTTTGAGTGCCCACCCCTACTTGTAATTGTTTATTATACTGACTGAGAAAACAAATATATTCCTCAACTGAGCCTCAAATGACGACTCATATAAGTTTAGAAAATTATAAATTCGATTTCCTTTCACACCTCAAACGCTTTCATTCACAAACACAGAATTTGGGCTGACTTTAAATTCACTAATTCATCAAGTCATAAAAGAAAGAAAAAAAGAAAAAAAATCAGACTTCTAGCACGCTACTCGGCTCCATTTCCCCAACTTCGAATTCCATTTCCTTTTCCCAAGAAGAATTTTCCCAGCAACCAAACAGAGAGTAGTAGCTGTGTAAGATTATATATATAGTAAGAAGTGAGTGAAGAAGCACCTGAGTGGCAAAGTCCTCGAGAATTCCTTCTTTGCTGATTCCATGCTCGAGGCAGAGCTGCTTCCAGAACTCCATACCGATCTGGTTCCCGCATTGCCCGACCTACAATGTGATGATCTCTCTCGGCATTTTCCCTCACTTTCTCACTAATTGACGGCAAAAGAAAATCCAATGCTTCTTTCTGAAACTAAGAAGAGTTCAAAGCCTCACCTGGATAACAGTTCGCAAGAATCGTTTGGGAAATATAATGGAAATTAAGATGAGAAGAAAAGAGCGTGGAGGGAGAGAAGAAGAAGAAGAAGAAGAAGAAGAAAAGCGCGAACCAGAGAGAGGCTGTGGGGTTTACCAATTCTGGGCTTCATATGAAATGAGATACCAGTTCAACTTGGGGATTCGTTTTAGCCCATTCAAGTCAGGGCCGCTCAACTAAATCCTCAAGGCCCAAAATTTATGGACATCGAACAGAGCTAACGCTAAGTTTATGGACATCGCTAAATTTTTCCCGATAAATTAATAACAAGTTTAGTATTTTGTTAAGTGAACTCTAAGAACTAAGGGCTCGTTTGGTACACAGGACTGTCTTGGCATGGACTATGCTTAGGGACTGGCTTGGCTTGGCTTGGCTTGGTCTAAGTTGGATAACACTTATCCTGCGTTTGGTGTATGCTTGGACCAGGACTATAATTTTTTTATTTTTTCAAAAATATCTATATATATGTATATATGTATTTTATAATATATATAATATATATGTATATACATGTATATAAGTATATTATAATAATATTATATATTTTAAATAATATAAACGTACATACATATATATAAGTGTATATAGGTGTATATATGCATATTATAATATACATGGGTATAATACATATACATATATTTATATATATGTATGTATATTATAATATATAATATATATGGGTCGTATGTTATAATAATAATAATAATAATATACATATATATACGTGTATATATGTATATTATATATGTATGTATATATACATATATTATATATATTATAAAATACATATGTATATATAATATATGTATAATATATGTGTATATATTATATATTATAATATACATATATATATACGTATATACATGTATATAATATATGTGTATATAGGTGTATCTATATATTATAATATATACATGGGTATAATACATATACATATACATATGTATATTATAATAGATAATATATATGGGTATGTTATAATAATAATATACATGTATATACGTGTATATATGTATATTATAATATATATATATACATATAGTATAAATATATAATGTATATGTCTATATACGTGTGTATATGTATATTATAATACATACATGGGTATAATATATACACATATATGTATATATACTTACATATATGTATATATACTTATATACATGTATTATAATAATATATATTACATATATACGTGTATATACGTAATATATATGTATTTATATATTATATATGTATATATGTGTTTATATATATACATGTATATACATGTATATATGTACATTAATATATAATATAATATATATTACATGTATACATGTATACATGTATGCGATTATTATAATATTAATATGTATGTGTATATGAGTATGTTATAATAATAATATATGTGTATATATCTATATGTATTTATACTATATTATATATGTATATATGTGTATATATATATATACTTGTATATGTGTATATACATGTATATATGTACATTATAGTATATGTGTATGTAATAATAATAATAATAGTAATATATGTTATTAGTATTACAATATAATATATGCATCTCATACATTGGTAAATATAGGACTAGCTAATCCTCCCTTTCTACATGGGATTAGTAGTCCCCTTCTAAGGAGGTGTTTTTGGTGGGCCCGGTATTAGCAATCCCATCTAAGACTAGAATTAAATGAAACAAACATGGTACTAAATTTAGTCTAAGCCAGTCCAAGCCAAGCCTGTGTACCAAACGACCCAAAGGTTTCTTTTCACCCAAAAAAAAAAGGTGAACTCTATCTAATCATACTTTTCTACACCCATCTATCTCACTAATAAGCCTTAGAGTTTCATATTCCCCAGCCTATTATATTATTCAACTACTAATTTTTATTATCTCTTTTTTTTTTCTTTTTTTTATAATTTTATGTTATTGTCGCTTATACATTTCCTTATCTTATATTCTACATGTATGTGTGTGGGATAAAGTTTTTTTTACAAACTATATGAAATGTCTTTCGTGACTTGAAATGAAAGATAAAACAATTAAATTTTATGGACATTGGTGTGGTGTAAGCGAAAGAACTTTCGATGTTTTAGTTAGAGTTAGACATTGAAAAATAGGGGAACTTATAAATAAACTCAAAATGGATGTAGTATTTATAAAGAAGGACAAAATTAAAGTGTTTGGACAATAATGTCCTTACTCATTTTTATATTGCCTAAGGAGTCTTTCTATTTCTTCTTTTTAGAGGATGCCGTATGAAGCCAAAGAGTTTGGATTTTCTTGCTTTGGACTGATGCTGCATCTTTCTGCTAAGATGATCTCTTCACGTGAGATGATGATGCTTCTGGCTTCACATGGAGTTTATGCTTCCAATATGTTATCTATATTGTGTAGCTCTTCTTCTCCTAAGCTATTCTAGTATGAGTTGTCGTTGTCTTCTGCTTCAATTTGTGCTGCTATCTGGCTATTGATTTCATCAAAAACTTTTGCTCTTGTTGTACTTATCCTGAATTCATATGTGTTATCTAGTCTCCTGGATATAGACTCTGAATAAATCTTGATAAAATTAGATTGGTGAAGAAGGTTCAGACGATCATCTTTGAACAATTGTTGCTCAACTATTATTGCTCCTCTATATTTTTGAATGTCCTGCTTGGTACGGATCTCTGTCTTTGCTAATTATACCGAACTAAGTAGTTTATTATAAGAAATAATAATACTATGTTGTGCTCTATCTGGGTAAATACTATCCTCAAACCGTATGCTAATGAAATCTAATTTTATGCTCTTCCAAAGAGGAATATAGAAACTTATGACTTCTCTTAATTTTGAGGAAAATGAATCTAAATGATCACTATTTTCGATATAAAGTTTACCTGTTGTTGGTGATCTAAATGAATCTAATTTTATGCTCTTCCAAAAATCCTCACATGTAGGTCTAGTCTCTTCACATGTTGTTGGTGGTTTTTGGTGGAAGAAAGAGCTTTAGGACTTGCATGTCTTTTTTTCGGCATTTTGAAAAAAATTTGGGGTGTTTTTGAGAGTTTGTTATTTCTTTTGGGTTTTTCACTAAATTCCTATGAAAAATAAGGATTGAACTTACTTCACGTTACATGGCGTGTATCAATTAGTTGATTTGATTTCTGCTATGCCGCCTATCTAGCTGGTTAAACATTTTCCTTGGGATCGATGATTGTTATCTGATTGAAAGACCAGTATTTATCGGGTCACTAATTCTTAGTGGTGAAAGTGATCATGTCATGATTTTTGCTTTTCGTTATGAGAATATGAGTTGATGATAACCTTGTTGCGCTTATCATATATATATATATATATATTTTTTTCCTTCTACTTTTGGAGTTTGCAATGCCTGTAGCCCCAATCGCATTGATGTATTTTTATTTCCAGTAGATGTGTGCTCTTCTACTTGTGATCAATTGATGTTGCGCGCCTCTAATCAATACATGGTTAGATTTGTTCTTGTTCCATTGCATCAATTTTGTATCAGAGCTTAGTTAGCATATCCTGGAGCACATCAGTTGTGTTTTCCATTTTCGCCAATTAATTATTCATATACGGTAGAAATGGTAAGTGTTGATTGTTCATTTTGGTCATTTACTAAATCTAGATCTTCCTCATTATTTACTTCATGTTTAGGTGGTTCTTGAAAAAATGTCGTGCTATGTCTTTTGGGGTTGAGAATTGTTTCGCCAAGGATTTTGACATAAAACTGAAATTTATGGAGTGCATTGAAGAAGCTACAGAAACTTTTGTCACCCCTCTTGTTCCAATTGTCAATAATCCCCATGCTTTATTCAATTCCCATGACCAAATTAGTACTTTGGCAGTTAATGAATATATTGATTTCACCGGGGTTGACAATTTCAATTTTCGTATTGCAAAGATTTTGATTGATGCTATAAATCAAATGACAAGGAGAATGTTGAGAGATTGGTTAAGAAGAATTTTTACAATCGGAGGATTTTCAAATATTTAAAATATTTATTTCTTTGGAATAGGAGATTTCTTGAAGATCAACAATCGATCATGTTTTTATATGAGGAATTATCTTTCGGAGATTTTAACCCAAGAACTTTTAAATTCGAGGGCTCGTTTTCTCCAACATGGAGAGAATGATTCAGGTTCATTGGCTTCGACATTCATGGAACTCTGGGAGAAAAAGCATTCAATGTGTTAAGTCTACATTACATGGATCAGTCTACATTCATGGGTTTTTTTACACATGTGCTTCATTTGAGTTATTAATGATGGTTCTTTGAACTTAAGCATTATTTATGATGGTTCTTTGAAATTAGATGTATTAGGTTTATTATTAGGGGATTTCTCTACCTATAATTAATTGTAAAATGTGGAGTTGCAAAACAGATTATGAGTTGTAAGATTTGATTATTAAATGAAGTTGAGATTTTCTCTCATCTTTCTTACTCTTTATCTACATATTCTTAGGATTCAACATATTAGAGTTTAGTTCTATCCTTTATTTCTAATTCCGGGTATTCTTAGAATTAACAAAATTAAGATTGTTCAAAGTTATTCTTTTGTTCTCGTTCTGCTGAATCTAGTCATGTCCAGTCCAATTAGGCATACCAAATGCCTCCTATATGTGATTCTTTATTGATGTGGAAGTCTCTTCTATGTAAGTATGCTTCCTACACAGAGTTTTAGCCACAATTTCTTTGAATAACCACACCTTTTACATAAAATACCATAAACTGGTGAGTTCTTTTTACTAATGATCTATAGAGAAAAAAACCACAGTTTACTGAAAGGGGCTTAATTATGTAGAATATGTAGGAAAAATGTTAAAAATTATATTAATTGTTGATGTGGTAAAATTGGATTCCAGTTTTAACATGATGTAGCATCCACATAGACTAAAAAATAATAAAAATTTCTTCTTTTTAAAATGAATGAATTTTTAAAATTAAAAAACATTATAAAAAAAAGACAAATAAAAATAAAAACTAAACTCATATTTCTCCCTAATCTTCTTCCCCGCCAACAACCAAATTCATTCCATCCCATCCCATCCCCACCCCACAACAAGGGTGACCTCCCTCAATCCTCGTGACTTCGTCTTCTCGATTTGATGATCCAGATCTGTTACCTACAAAATACAAAGGCTTACATGCTGATTTACATACACACATTTTAGAGCTTATTGATTATGCTAATGTGAATCTTGGAAAAGCATATGATGATTACATCTCTACTTCAGGTTTTTTTTTCAAGATGGTATGAGCAGTTGTTGCTTGGAAGAGTGCTAAACAAACTGGTGTTTCGTGTTCAACTATGTTTTCAGAATACATAGCTTGCTATGAAGCCAATTCTCATGCAATATGACTACGGATTTTTATCAAATAAATTAAGGTGGTGTTCTTAATTTCAAGACCAGTGCAGATATACAATGACAACATAGCGGTTGCTTTTCACTGCATGAACAACAAGATGTCGTATGGACTTCAGCAAATTGACAAAACGTATTTAATAGTAAGAGAGAAGGTAGCAGACAAACTAGTCATGTTTGATCATACCAGAACTCAAGTATGATTACAGATCCGTTTACAAAGTTTCTGCCATCAAAAGCTTTCCTGAGACATGTTGAGAGCATGTGATTATTTCGTAGCTTTGATGTTGCAATCTAGTCGGAGTCTTTTTTTCATTCTAATATATTACTAGTATGTTTATTTTGTTGTTTTCTGGATTGAGGGATTTGCATTTCAGAATGTTAATTTGATTGACTATTCTTATTACTAAATAATTTTCTACCATTTTGACTATTTAGCTTTTTAAACTTATGATGCATTTTGTTTTATGTATGTAAGTTTATAGTCTCTATTGAGATACTATTGTTTTAATAACATGTGGATTGACTCTTGCTAAGTCGTAAAGAGGTATATGTACTAAAAAAAGATTCACATTACGGATCAGTACATGTTAAGGTTCATGTTTGTAGGTGGTTCATGTGATTTGATATTGCATTATGTGATTATAAATGACATATTTTGATAAAGTAGAGGAGTGCTTGTCTACAGTTGATTTTGTCTAATCGCTTTTCACTATAGCTTGAAGGGAAGGACTTAACTATTTTAAACTCATGGCCAATAAAGATTATCAAACTTTTGCAATACATAAGCTTAGTGTTTTAGTGCTTGACCTAGTGGGAGAATGTTATATTCCTATTCAGATCGGTGCACTAGATACTAAAGTTATATTTTGATGAGTCATTGACTTATTAAGGTTTGATAAGAATTTAAATTTGGTTATATATTTGAGGCCCAAAACCTTGTGAATTAAGAAAAGTTTTGAAGCCAATTAAAGGGGTCTTATTTATTTCCTTTTACATGAACTGTTGCTTGATGGGCTTATAGTGTTAGTCCAGTTAGCTCTTGGTGATGAGTAGAGACGACTTGACCTAGCCCTACATAAGCTTAAGACCATGTTCTCATCAGACACATTTTCTAACCCTAATCTCATCATAAAGAGAGAGTTGAAACAGTTTTTGAGAGATAGTAGAAGCCTTAAACCGTTCGTGCCTTTGCTCGTGTTGCTACTGCATTGAATGAGTTCAGAGGTCTTGTACTCAAGGAAGATGACTTCATGTATATCTTCTATGTATTTCAGTTTGTCTGGAAGATCATGGAGACACATATAGAATCTAACATGTTGTGTTTGCTGACCCTTATTTAAACACCTGGGCAGAGTTTAAAAGTTGTTTAATTTTATAGGAAAGCGTACTACTTCATCCATCCTCTTTAAGTTTTCATAGCTTAGTTCCAATTTACAAATTATGTACTAATAAATGAAATTTCCATAAAGTTATATCACATATTGTGCTTTATGACATATTTCTAACACTCTTCAAAGCCATTGTACATGTACAACCGAATAACAACATACAATAGTTTGTAGTAAAAACCATTCCCGAAAATAACATGAAAATACCAACTCAATCCCTCTATGACCTAAACAAAGAAGGGGGCAGTACTTATGACCATGGAAGTTGAAACCACGAACAAGAATACTATATATCCCACCTTCCCCTCCTCCACTTTCTTCTTCTCACACTTGGCATAGAACACAATTGAAGGCAAGCCCACTCCGAAAAATCATCTTAATTACTTTCATTTCTGCTGGCACCCAGTTCGGTGGAAAGTAAGTTTGAGGTGAAATTTATTGTCTCACACTGGAAGATTAGAAAACGTTTATAGTCTTGAATAAAAAGAGAGAAAACAAAAAAAGAAGAAGAACGAAGAACAAACTGCAACTATATATGATGCTTACGCATGGATACAGTAATTGCTATGCCATTAAAGGCTGGCAATATAGTTAAACATCATTCGATTCCTATTATACAAAACCTGTTAAGGTTAAGGGAAAAAAAAAAAACAAACAAACAAACAAAAAAAGAGTTGATCAACTCCACATTATATAACTAGCTGTAGCTGGGCCAAAGAAAATCAATGAAACCCAGCAGCTATAGGTCTTGCATTTTTATTAGACGGCAGATCAGCAGGCGGAGATGGAAGCATAAAGAGAGCCAATACTCCACTTGCTACAGCTGCTATGGCTCCCGCAATAAAGGCTGGTAAATTCCCACCTCCGAATAAATCATCCCAAGGTCCACTTGTTACTGACACGAACATCTGCAAATTCAATAATTAAGTTTAGGGTTTATGGTTTAGGGTTCGGACATAAATACGCTAGTTTTTGCTACCAAGCTTAATCATAAGTGATCATGAAAGCATGCATTACCTGTGGTATGACGATTGCAAGGTTTAAGACTCCCAAAGAAAGCCCTGTGAATAAATTCAAATACCCAAATGTTAATAGATGATTCAGAAGAAAATATATTCTACTCAAGAATCTGCATAATTAATTAGTCAATTAGGGAGAAGCTGCTTTACCTTGGCCAGCACCAGAAGTGCTAGAAAATATGGATGCCAGAGCGAAGGGAATACTGAAGGTCACCTGTAAAGTAAGATAATAATGGAAGTCATTAAACAAAACCATGAATTCATAGGTAATTCCTATTTTAATATATTATCAAACAATATTCAAATATAAATCAATATACCTGAAATTAATTTCTAAATATGTACATAATCTATATATATAAAACAAAAGATAGAGAATAGTGAAACATTCAAATTCAAACATTAAGAATTAAAATTGTTAATTAAATGAGGATAATATGGTAAATTCACATTTTTTTATATTAAAAAATTAAAATTAAAAACAAATTAGATAATAGATTCTACTTTTATGGAACATCTACCCATTGTCTTTTTTAATTTAAAATTTCTTAAAAAAAATTTCTCGCAAGTGCGAAAACACGTGCAGAAAAGCTACTATATAGTATGGATGAATACATTTAATCTGTGTAATGCCATCTGGCAATGTTTAATTTAAGAAAATATAGTGATAAAAGGATAGAATAACATGGGGTGTGGAACCCCCAAAAAAAATTAATATAAGAAGAAAAAGAGCAAAGCAAGTGCTGGTCCGGAATTAAATTAGCTGAACCAAGCAGCAGAGGTAATCAGGGGAAAATTGGGGGTTAAATCTGTGATGCACCAAATTATAAAATTAATACATTAATTTTTTTGTTGAAACCGAATATTAGATGCCTTCAATTTTGGTCCAGGACAAACGGACTTCATGCAATTAAATGGCACTGATAACTCTCTCTCATCCTAGTAAATGTTCCTAGTAAATGTGTCTGGTAAGATGTGTCTATTGTGAGTAAAACCTTATCTGCATGCACTAAATGACCATGGGATAAAACAAAACGAACACACACATGGATATAATGGATAAGCTTGACTCCCCCCATATGGTGCGGAGTTAAAAGTGTAAAGTTGGGCCGAAGTAGAAAATATAAGTATATAAAATATTTAAGTATTTAATAATTATATGTTTAGAGTTAAATATTTTTAATTGAGTCATGTCTAATTTATTTTAGAGAAAATTTTAACTTAAATTCTAAATTGTTTATTATAAACTCTATATATTATATATAATATAATAGAGGAATGATAAAAATATGGGGGGCTAGGGCCACTCCAGGTCTAGGAGTGGCTCCGCCATACTCCTCCTAAGAGGATTTTCGAGAAAGATATCAAATGTAAAACGTTAAATTTAGTAGAAAAATCTTTAAAATTTGTAAATCAATTTTCTAACAAGTTAATAATTTTGTACCAAATTTAGAACAAAAATTTATGCACACGGTATCTGATACATAATCCACTAAATATCGATCAAAATATTTGGTAATAAATATCTAATATTGCGATAAACTTACCAAAATTAGATTTATAGAGTAATTAACAGTTACTTACCGCCTGAGGAATACCCAGCACCGCAAACAGCGTCAGTGCACCGGCCTTGACACCGGCAGTTGGCGGCGGGGGCTCAGCTCCGCCATGCCCGGCAGCGATAGCAGCGTGCCGACTCGACTGGGCCAATTTAGTGATCAAAACAGTCATTGCCAAACAGATAGCCAGCAGGAAGTTGACAATGCCCCACAATCGCTTGACCCCACCAACCCACCGGCCCAGAGGCTCAATGGCAAGCGACATGAACCCCAAAACGACGGCGTTTAGCATCAGCCCAAGGGCACCAGCCCTCACCCCCAAATCGTACAACCGCCCCTTCCCAACTTGGCCTCCGTACACCTCCCGCCCCATCCAATCAGTGTCGAATAGCAAGAACGGGAACCATGCAACCCAATTGAGACACGTCACCAGAAGCAACACCAGCATTGGCCTCCGCAGCTCCCTGAACGCCGCAATCATTTGACCGAAAAACGGCACGGACTTAGCTGTCGTTGACTGGGGCTCGATCTCCCCCTCCGCGACGACGCCGTCATTCGGCGTCGTTTCCTTCACCGACGTCAAGGCCACGATGGTGAGGACGAGGAGGAGAGTGATGGAAAGGAAGAAGCAGCTCTTGAGGTTGGCGCAGTAGACGTCGCATGCTTTGGTTATGGTGAAGGGGAACATCTTGTGGAGGTGGGAGTAGGCCCCGGCCGCGTACCCCAAGACGTTGCCGACCGCCATGAAGAACGCAAACAGGGAGTTGGCGGTCCGCATTCTCTTCGGGTCGTCACCGGAGATGTCTGCGAGGAGAGCACGGCACGGGCCCTGCAGCATGTTGTTGGCGACGTCGAGGATCCAGAACCCGACGACGAAGACGGCGACGGCTCGGGGCTTGGTCGACTTCTCGAGGGAGTCACCGCTGAGGTGGCCGATGTCGGCGGCGTAGCCGATGAGGAAGACGGCGACGGCGACGAGGCCAGAGCCAGCGGCGATGAAGGGGCGGCGGCGGCCGAAGCGGGAGGTGCAGCGGTCGCTGTGGTAGCCGACGATGGGCTGGACGATCATCCCGGAGATGGGCCCACAAAGCCAGACGAAGGCGGACCAGGTGTGGGGGACGCCGAGGAGCTGGATGTAGGGCGTGAGGAGGGAGAGCTGTAGGGCCCACCCGAACTGGACTCCGGCGGCAATTGAGGCTACTAATATGATTTTCGGCAGCGGGGCTGCTGCCTTCTGCGACGGCGACTTCGCGGTTTCAATTTCCATGACTACAATCACTTTCTCTCTCTATGTCGCTCTGCCGGGGAAGAGGGGGAAATTTCTCGAGTGGGAGAAGATATGGAAAGTGAAGAGAGTGTGTTGTGGTTTGTTTATGTTGGTTGCATGCAAATTTATTGACGGAGGCGACTGAGGTTCGGTCTTATCCGTTTTGAAGTTGATGAATGGATTCAGAGGGTGAGTCGTGGAATACATTGAATTATTGTTGCCAAGTGTAGAAAACAGCCATGAATACCTCTTCTTTCCTTTCCGGCTTAATTACGGTCTAATCCTTTTCTTTCGTCCTTGTCATTTCCATGACAAAGCTTTTAGAAAGATACTTTCTCTTTATGGCATGATTGTTTGTTTTGTTCCCATATATGTTTGAAAAAGCATATAAATATTTTTATATAAACATTTATTCATAATTATTATTTATTCGCCTAACCATTATTCATCTTGATAAGGAAAAGAATATTTGGAGTCACATGCCAATTTTTATAAGAAAAAGAAAACCAAAAGCGAAATGCCTGGACATTTATCCCATTCTTTGTAGTTGTAGATTCGCAAACTGTAAATCACCCACTCATATGACAACCTTTCATTGTTATATGAATTCTCTACAATTCATCCCCTTTCTCAAAAGTTTTGGGTAAGGTTTTTTTAGGGTTTAGGTTGTTACATTTAAGCCAATAAATGGGGTCTAAAATATGAAGGGAAAAAAAACCCTATATATTCCTCAAATTCAGGGGCAATAATATTTAATTGATAAGAGGAATAGAA
This sequence comes from Prunus persica, assembly GCF_000346465.2. Lineage (NCBI taxonomy): Eukaryota > Viridiplantae > Streptophyta > Magnoliopsida > Rosales > Rosaceae > Prunus > Prunus persica. The sequence continues at coordinate 5,814,054 of NC_034016.1, read as the reverse complement.
ACAAAATATAAAGCTACTATGGTGCCAAACATGATTAAATCTTCGCGATTAACCATATCCAACAACAAGTTGAATTCATATGGAGTGAATCATGCAGAACCCATAAACTAATTAAAATATCTTATTCAACAATAATCAAAACCAAGCATACATATATAAACTTACAATACAAATCGGTTGAGCAAATGACAATAACGGCACATTCATATTGAAAACCTAAAACTAAAAAGAAATCAAACTAACAAACGACAGTAAACTCTTAAAGAGTTCGTTAAAATTAATAGACAAATAAACTAAGAAGCAAGACCACTGCTCCACATCCTCCTGAGCAACTTGAAAAGAGCAATAGAGCCATACCATCTAAGCCGATAGTGCCGTAGCGGCTAAACAAGAACCCAATGCAACCCGACATCTTCCTGTCATTGCAACACCAAAGGCATATTGAATCTTGACAACTAGAGCCAAATTCTTGTGAATGTAGGCCCAAAGCAACGACTATCACGACGACGAGAAAGTTTCACAATGGCTGCTTCCACACCAACAAAGCGAAAATAAAGAAGAAAATTGAGGGAATAAGAGGGGAGGAGATAAGAGAAAAAGGGGAAGGGAGGAAGGCCGAGCTAAAGTTTCTTTTCTTAGGGTTTTCTCATAGAGATTTTCTTTTAGAACCACTAATGTTTTTATGTTTCGTTCCCACCTAAAGGAAACATATATCTCTGATGCAACTATATACTCAGCTTCAGTCATGGAGTCCGTACTAGTGCTCAGCTTGCAACATCTCCAACTAATTGTTAATTATGGTTTCTTTAATTAATTATAATTAAATTTATGTGGGACATGGCCTTACTCTATTTAAAATAGGACGGGCCCGACCCAGCCTATTTCAAATTCTTAGGGTTGAAAAAACCCATGATGAGTAGAGCCTGAGCTAAACCCTCTTAGGGTCGGTCTGGCCTTGCTCGATCCATTTTATAGGCATAATTAAAGGATGTCAATATAGTTAAACAACATTTGATTTCTATTACAAAACCTTATAAGATCAAGTGAAATAAAAATCAAAATAAAAGGGAGAAAAAAATACTTGATGAACTCCACATTATATAGCTAGCTAGCTAGGGCAAAGAAAATCAATGAAACCCAACAACTACAAGTCTAAAAATTTTATTAGTTGGAAGATCAGCTGGTGGAGATGGAAGCAATAACTCCACTTGCTACAACAACAATGGCTTCTATAGTCAAATGTTGGTAAATTTCTCCTCCAAACAAATCATCTCAAGGTCCATTTGTTACTGACACAATCATCTGCAAGTTGAATGATTACGTTTAGGGTTCACGGTTCGTGAGTAATAAAATATATAATTGAAAACCCTTCTTGAATTGTTCCATAAGGAATCTTTCGAGCACCTTATTTACATACAGGGATTGAGATAATGTAATCAGTTTTCTCAATCTATTTATATAGATCTTGATAACCAATATGTAAGATGCATTAGCCAGATCCTTCACTAAGAAGGTCTTTGATAAGCATAGTTTTACCGTTTCTAAACATTAATATGTCATCTACATATAGTATGAGGAATAAGACAGCACTCCCACTAGCCTTCTTGTATAAACAAGGTTCATCTCCATTTTGATTAAAACCAAAAGCCTTGACTGCTTCACCAAAACGAATATTCCAACTCTTCAAAGCCTGCTTCAGTCCATAGATTGACCTTTGAAACTTGCATACTTTCCCTTCTTCATTGCCAAGTGTAGAAAACAACCATGAATACCTCATCTTCCTTTCTGGCTTAATTATGGTCTAATCCTTTTCTTTCGTCCTCGTCATTTCCATGACAAAGCTTTTAGAAAGATACTTTCTCTTTATGGCATGATTGTTTGTTTTGTTCCCATTTATGTTTGAAAAGGCATATAAATATTTTTATATAAACATTTATTCATAATTATTATTTATTCGCCTAACAATTATTCATCTTGATAAGAAAAAGAATATTTAGAGTCACATGCCAATTTCTATAAGAAAAAGAAAACCAAAAGCCAAATGCTGGACATTTATCCCATTCTTTGTAGTTGCGAATCACCAACTCATATGACAACCTTTCATTGTTATATGAATTCTCTACAACTCATCCCCTTTCTCAAAAGTTTTGGGTAAGGTTTTTATTTAGGGTTTAGGGTGTTACATTTAAGCCAATAAATGGGTCTAAAATATGAAGAAAAAAACCCTATATTATTCAAATTCTAGGAGAAAACCCAATTAACTTTTCAATGGACCCGAATATACCAATCAAGCCTTGAAAAGTTTGAAAATTACAACACTACCTAAGGCCTTTTTTCTACAAACCATATCTCAAGGATAGTAATGATATTATTCCACATATTTTTTGAATTAAAAAAATAAAAATAATATTCATACCACAATTGATTACAACATCTTTAATAATGATGGACTCCACAACAATTAATTTTAAATAAAAAATAATTTTAAACACAATTTTAGCTTAAAATATATGTTTCAAAGGTGGCTTTCTTTCTTGTTAAAAGATTGCAATATTTTTTTTTTTTTGGGGATAAGGAGCAATAATATTTAATTGATAAGAGGAATAGAAATAAATATAAAGCTACTATGGTGCCAAATATGATTAAATCTTCGCGATTAACCATACTCAACAAGAAGTTGAATTCATATGGAGATAATCACACATAACCCACAAACTAATTAAAATATCTTATTCAACAACCAAAACCAAGCATACATGTATAAACTTACAAAACAAATCAGTTGAGCAAATGACAATAACGGCACATCCATATTGAAAACCTAAAACTAAAAAGAAATCAAACTAACAAATGACAACAAACTCTTAAAGAGTTCGTCAAAATTAATAGACAAATAAACTAAGAAGCAAGATCGCTGCTCCACATCCTCCCGAGCAACCCGAAAAGAGCCATAGGGCCATACCATTTAAGCCGATAGTGCCGTAGCGGCTAAACCAGAACCTAATGCAACCCGACATCTTCCCGCCATTGCAACACCAAACGCATGTTGAATCCTGACAACTATAGTCAAATCCTTGTGAACGTAGGCCCAAAGTAACGACTATCACGACGACGAGAACGTTTCACAACGGCTGCTTCTACACCAACAAAGTGAAATAAAGAATAAAATTGAGGGAATAAGAGGGGAGGAGAGAAGAGAAAAGAGGGAAGGGAGGAAGGCAGAGCTAAAGTTTCTTTTCTTAGGATTTTCTAATAGAGGTTTTCATTTAGAACCACTAATGTTTTTATGTTTTGTTCCTTCCTAAAGGAAACATATATCTCTGATGCAACTATATACTCAGCTTCAGTCGTGGAGTTCGTAGTAGTGCTCTGCTTACAACATCTCCAACCAATTGTTAATTATGATTTCTTTAATTAATTATGATTACATTTATGTGGGACATGGCCGTACTCTATTTAAAATAGGACGGGTTCGACCCGGCCTATGTCAAACCTTAGGGCTGAAAAAACCCATGATGAGTAGAGCCTGAGCTAAACCCTCTTAGGGTCGGTCTGGCCTTGCTCGATCCATTTTATAGGCATTATTAAAGATGTCGATATAGTTAAACAACATTTGATTTCTATTGCAGACCTTATAAGATCAAGTGAAATAAAAATCAAAATAAAAGGGAGAAAAAAAATACTTGATGAACTCCACATTATATAGCTAGCTAGCTAGGGCAAAGAAAATCAATGAAACCCAACAACTACAAGTCTAACATTTTTATTAGTTGGAAGATCAGCTGGTGGAGATGGAAGCATTAACTCCACTTGCGACAGCAGCAATCGCTCCTACAATCAAATATTGGTAAATTTCTCCCTCCAAACAAATCATTCCAAGGTCCACTTGTTACTAACACAATTATCTGCAAGTTTGATTATGTTTAGGGTTCATGATTCGTGAGTAATAAAATATATGATTGAAAACCCTTCTTGAATTGTTCCATAAGGAATCTTTCGAGCACCTTATCTACATACAGAGATTGAGATAATGTAATCAGTTTTTCCAATCTATCTATCCCAATTATTTTTATTTATATATTTCTTCAAAGACAAAATTAAGGTTAAAACATTCACATAACCTTTAACCACAATTTTTCTCTTACTGTTTTTTCCAAATAACATATTTAACCATAAAGACTAAATTATACACACCTCGAAGTTTATTCATAGTTTCACATAATGTCGTCGGGTTTTATAGTAATTTCATATAACTCTTAATAACTAAAAAAGGGCATCATGACAATATAATCATACATCAATATTTATTAAATTTAGTAATACATTTTTTTCCCTGAAACATCACACTCATAAAAAATGAAGCTTTTACCAATGGGGGTGTTAGTTAGATTGATCTAGACTTTTGGTGTGCTCTCAAGTGGTCTTCAATTGAAGTCCCTATAGTACATGTGCGTGTGTTGTGAGTTTCCCCCCTCCCAAGTGGTCTTGGGATAAAAGTCAACGTTTTTTTTTCCTTCAAATTTTCACTCACTTTCCTCAACAACGAAACATTGACAACCTACAACCACATTTTACCCTCCGAAAGAAACTTTGTAAAAGTTAATCTTGTTTTTCTTCAAAGATTAGCAATATTAAAAAAGAATTCAAAAATACGACCGTTTATTAGTATCTAGTATGGTGATGTGATTTTAACTAAATAATAATATTTTTTAGTACAAGTGATTGAGAGAGGGAGTTTGTACAAATATGATTGGGTGCCTAGAGGTTTCGAACCTCTCCTCACATGAGTAGAGATGAAAGCATGTGAAAACCTCTCAAGGTCATAATGTAATTTTTGAAATCTCAAGTGGTTATCTGAAAACACGATAAACTGGAGGGGGTGTCCATATACTTAAACCTAAGAGTATATTTGTCATTTGGAGAGTCTTAATGTTGATGTTAAGGAGAGTCTTAATGTTGATGTTAACAATTTTAAGATGACATTTTGATGGAAGGGGTAATATGGAACGATTTAAAACGTTAGGGAATTTTAAGAAAACATGAAAAGTCTCAAAATGTGTGAGTATATCAAACCAAAATTTAGGTTTTTTTTTAGCCAACAAGCCAACAAGGTCTAACTGAATTGAAAGGGCCTTGACTTGTTGGCTAGTGGTCTCAAGTAACAAACCCTCGTGATACTTTGACAATGATTCTAAATTCTTTATACAAGCAATATTGGAGGAGGAGCCTTTTCTCACACAAATACTGTTAAGGTGTCATGATGATTCAAACTTGAAACCAGTAGTTTGTAATTCAAGATCTTTTTATACTGGGCTAGACCCTTCGTTGTGCTTAAGTTGAACTTTTTCTATCTTCGGCAGCTGAAATTTTTTATATCAATTTTGAATTTAGATTAAAATGGGAAACTAAACAATAAATTGAAGAGAAAAAATCTATTTCAATGCAACTGAAATTATGAATACATGACGTAATACACACATATTATGACTTGGAAAGACCACATGCTTCAAAGCATGACTGCATATCAATCATCATACACTAGAGTCGTGATGTGTTTGTTTGAAATCGATCATGCAGCTTCATCTTTTTGTCACATGCATGATAATTCTAGCAATTGTTTTTAAGTTATATATGCTGATTTTCCAAAACGACAAAGACCAATAATGCAAGATGCTGCTGACCATTGTGGTCAATGCCGAAGAGGTGCAGTTGCTTGACGTTATCCTTTTTGAGCTTCCGATCCCAAGAAACTGCAAAAGCAATTAAAACTGCAAAGATTTCTATATTGACTCTGGACAGCTATACAACGTAAGAAATGAGAGCAACCACTTGCTGTGTTGCCCTCATTGGGTCATCATTCTTCATTCAATTAAACATTTCTAGATTACTACTTTGGGAAATGGGCTTCTACTTCCTTCGAGTTGTGATGTCTATTCCTTCCAAGATATTTTTCTTGTCAAGAAAGAAAAGAAATTTCGTAGAAATTTCTTATTTTGGCTAAAACGCTAAGGTATTTATAAAAATATTTTCATCATGGGGTAAAGCATGTTGTAAAGCTATACCACTATAATGGTGCTAATTACGTGTAAGTTTCAAACTCATTATAAATATAAATAGTTATTGCATTTATGAATTTAATATTTACTCTAAAGGACTACTAGATTATAGGCCATTTCAATTATTTTCAAGCCTTCTGCATTCTTAGAATTAACATTATGAATATGTGTAGCAAGAGGTTTATAGCTTAAGTGGTTAAGAACATTTATCCTTGTATATGAGGTATTCGGCAAAATTATCGCTTTTTTGGAGGAGCGATATTCTAGCATGTTTCCATTCAAATGGCAGCTGTAAATAGTCAACATATCGTGATATTATCGATAATATCGCGATATGCATTTCAAAAATGAAATATTTCGCTTGAACTCACGCACACAGAGGGGTTCGAACTCCTCCCCACCTCCAAGTTTTGAGCCACTTAACCACCACACTAGTCATCACTTTGTGATTAGTACTTATGTAATATGGTATTTATAACTCTTCCAAGCTGTTTCTCAAAGTAAAAAATAATTACTTATTTCTATATTGTTGATCAAATATTTAATTACTTAATATAATTTCTTTCTTTCCTATTAAATACATTTAATGTTATTGCTTATTTTATTATTCATTGTAAGTACTTACATTACTAAATTCCCTTTCAAGTTGTTGCTTAATAAATTAAATCTCTATAATTATTTTCTTTATTTTCTATTTAATTAATCCTTGGATAACTTTATTTATGTTCTTAGTTAATTTTCAATCTTCACTATTAATTTTTAAACATGGTAAAGTGCTTAATTTTCATGACAAATCAAGTTGGTTTACATCTTTAATTATTTTTTAATTTTTGATAAATAATAAATATAAGAACGTGTACCATGTCATGATGTCCAGTGAATAACGTGAAATAAAGTTACTCATGTATCTTATCATGCAATTTATAAAGTGTAAAATATTGTAGTAAAAATGATAAATAAATTACTAGAGGGTGTATAATTTTCTTTCATTAATTACTCTAGATTTTCTAAGTCACAGAGTTTGTCAGCTCGCAATATAATCAACTTAAATAACTCAAACCTACTATGCAATGCATTTCCTTCCAATCTTTTGTGTTAAAATAATAGATGATTGACTAAATAAACTTTTTACAAAGTTTCATTAAAAATTTCCATGTATTTATCACAATTTCCGTGGTTTTTATCATATTTTTATCGATATCAATATTTTCCCGATATTTCCATCGATATTTCCGTGTTTTTGAACCACCGATATTTCCAAAACCCTCGATATTTAAGACCTTGGTCTCAAGTTCCTAGGTTTAACTCTCGCTTTCTCCAATATTGCTTGTATAAAAAAACCATGACTTTTGAAAAGTTTAGGAACTATTTGTGATTAAAACCCTAAATGAAATGATTTTTATCACAAATGGTTCTTAAACTTACAAAAAAGTATTCAATTTGATTCCAAACTCTCAAATCAATAAATATGGTCCATCTTTTGATTTTCATATCAATTTGGTCCATACTATCACATTTCGACCAAACTTTTGTTAACTAAATAATGCCGAGTTTTCACTATATCTTAAGAACAACTTTGGTAAATAATATACACGGGTATTAATTCCAAGTCCCGTCTTCTACTTTGCTAACTATGAATGAACATATAAATATCCCAGCATTACAAAATGGGAATATATGGAGTCTGCACGTGTATTTTCCTACACGTATTATGTACATAAAGTGAATGTACTAATATTTTCCTACAAGGGTAAATTATTACCCTTGATTCCACATTTACAAAAGTAATTTGTGTTACTCAGCATCTGCTTCAAATTCACATAGCATCATCTCCCTTGGCGCAAACTTAGAGCACCCATCAAGGCAAAGGCAAAAGATGATACTATTACGCAAACATGGAGGCTTCTTTTCAAGCTCATGTTGATTTGCAATCACTAATTAGAACCTTTGATTGTGTCAACTCCATCAATGACATCCAAGAGTTTGATCCGATCGTTATCAAAGTCTATCGGCCTAGATAGCAGACTCCATACGGGAAATGGATCTTTCCTGGTTTTACTTGATAGGAAGTCTCGGCTGCTCTTACTCAGCCTATGTTGTTTGCTTAACATGGCGTTTCTTGAGGCATAATTCTGACTCCTACTCATCCTGAGCCTCAAGTTGCTCTTACTCACATCTTGAAGCATCTCTTTATCTTCATCTGTCAAAACGGGGGATGAACCGTTGGGTGTGTGTCTAGATAACAGATTTGTCTTCTGGTTTAGGGTTTTAACAGGAGTTGACGGCATTCCATTGTCACTAGCCCCCGACTGGCTGATCAGATGCTGTAGCCAAACTACTAGTTTAAAGATACAAGCTTCAGTTTCTGCCTTATCTGCATGGTGTAGTGTCTCAATCCTCAGAATGCCAGTCTGGCCACCATGTTTCCAGCGTTCCCCAAACCTACAAAGTTAAATTAGAAAACCTTAAAAGATACATGAAGGGAAGAAATGCAAACAGAAGTTTAAGTGATAACTCACTCTGAATTTGCCCACTCTCCAACCCAGCCAAAGCTATGAAGAGCTCTAAATTAACCAAATTAGAACACTCAAATGATCAGTAAAGTAAATAAAAGATAAGTTTCAAACAAAATCCTCGCCGAAATACAACAGGAGCATAAATAGCCTCTGGTAACCAACTTTAGAAATCAACATGATTCCCAAACAGTGTCCACAACATGGGAAGGGTACTTCAGTACCATGTACAAGGAAAAAAAGATTCCCAACTTTCCCACTGCAGAGGGAATCGAGTTTATTTTCCGAAAGGGTTACCAGATATAATGAAGCCCAATTAAAAAAATGATTTATAGATCTAAGGACTAGAAGCTTTACTTGGTTGTGTTACTGGCAATGGGAACAAGCCACTCCAATGTTTTCTTCATTTCAGTTTTGATTTGAGGGATAGTGAGCTGCAAAAACACCATTTACACATCTTCAAGAGAAATTTCTAGAAGGAAATAATTTTTGGAATAGCAGAAAAACAAATAATATAGAAATAAAGATAAACGACACTTCGTGTTGGTATAAATTTTCTAATTATATATAATAAAGAAAACATATAACTAACCTCAACTAACTGTAATTTTGAGCGCAAAGCTGACTTTACACTGGATGGCAGCCCTTGATACAAAGTATCCCTCATATGTTGAGGCACTGAACTCGATCGTGACAGAGACACCTGGTTACATTCAGATATTAGCACAAGACCAATGACCTACAAGATTCGAGATTGAGCATACCCTGATCTGTTCTACTTTTCACACTGGATAGACAAATGAAATCTGGATTGAAAAAATAAAAAAATAATTTTCACCAGTACTTTGAAAATCTTCTAAGATCACAGATATAATACTAATGAGAAATCTAGACCTTGAACTCTTGTAAAAAGTAATGTAAAATAAAGAAATCTAATATACCTACATTGCACATGTGCCAAGTCTAGATTTCTTGTTGAATAATATTGGTCAACAAGAACCATTACCAACCTCATCCAACAATCAATTTAATGTTTGAGTTTTAATCTCAGCCATTCAATGAATTTAATCTAATGGACAAAACTGTGTGTCATAATGTGTGTAAAAATGTGTCCCCCGATAAACATAAAAGCAAGCTTAGGTGTGAGATGTCGCATTGGAAGATCCCATGCCATTTGAATGTCCTGTTATTCCCATGCCATTTGAATGTCCTGTTATTTCTTTTTAAGTTTAATTTTCAAGTAGGACATGGTTTTACTACTTTTAGGTGTAGAGAAGGGTTTATGGTTCAAGGTTTAAAGGTTTGTATCAAAATGTTGTTGGACCTCTTGTTGACCGAATATTTGTATCATGTTTCATGATGATTATTATTTATGAAACTTGTTTCTCATGAAATAAAAGGGCTTAAGGTTCATTGTTGAATGTGGCGACAAGAAAAACAAACCTGCAGTTTGAATGTCATGGGATCCTGCAGTGCAGAATCCCATTTACGAAGCACTTTGCTCGCATGTGTGTATGTATATCTCATAAGCACAAAAAGATGTCTAGGTTTATCATTGTCCCAAGGCTACAAGGTAATTCTATGAAATTTCTGGATAACTTTATAAATAATACTTCAGGCATTATAAGTAGACTGACAGTATAGGCTGTAAAGAAACTGAACTAGCGTGTAAGACCAGATTCTCAGCCTGGTCAAGTATAAAACTTGATAAAGAAGCAAGAAACAGAGATGCAAAATCCTAGAAAGATGATATTTGCTGACTGTCAGAAAAGAATGGACCTCGTACCGATGCAGAAATAGCAAGATCAGTACCTAATAGGAAAATTAGCTTCGGGTACCTGTTGGTTGTTGGAAACTTGGTGACTTGGGGTAAGAAACAGGGATGTGGCCAGGTCTAGTTTGAGCAGAATTTTGAGCTACGAAACCTGGTATTTGTGAGCTCCTTTCACTACAATCCTTGTTAAGTAGTTAAAATGAAATTTGATTGTCCTACAAGATTATGTTTGACAAATTGAGAGCAAAGCAACAATTAATATTGGTCATAACCCTTGCAGCATGACAGAACCAAGCACATTCAGGTGCACTGACACTTCACTGAAGAGAGGCTGGATTTCGGCTTCTGCACTCCTTTGGTAAACATTGAAAAATGACTACCAGATGCTTTAACTGACAGAGTGGTCTGTGTTTCATAATATCCTAAGCAAGTTGTGATATATATTCACCAGCTTGAAGGGGAGTCAGTGTTATTAGGTTGTAGTCCATTACTTCCTTTTGTTTTTTTCTTGTTGTTACTACCTTGAATTCTATCCACTAGATTCTCAAGTTTCAACGTGCTTAGGTTCCAGCCCATCCCAGATAGTTTTATTGTCTTATTCCTAGTGCCTTTAATTCATTGGGTACTGGCTAAGGTTGTGTTCTACTTACAAAGGTAAAGAACGATAAATCTGCCTATCTAGGTAAAAAATTTCTGAAAGTTATTCTGATTTGAATTCCAACTCTTTAGGTGAACTAATAGCATAATATATTGTACAAATGATATAAGTTATAAAACATGAGCAGTGAAAATCATCATAACAAGGTTAAGGAAACTGGAAACACTTAAGTAGTGAATGAAACTTACTAGTGTGTTAATTTGTGTAATAATACTCGCATAATGTAATGAAATACCAGAAGGCCCCAACTTCTTATGGTTCCTCCGAGAACTCTCCACAGGTTCATCATCTGCAGGGGAGATGGGGAGACATAAAAAACTTTATTAAACTCGTGAGCAACTTGTGCTTAAAAACTTTATATTTAAAGCCAGAAAAAGAGGTAGGAGAGATGAATAATCAGAATTGTAAATCAAATTGGAAATGGAAAATAGGAGATGCTAATCAATCATTTTCTTTCAGAAGAAAAACAGTATGTTATCAAATGGAAATGAAAAATAGAAGACGCTAATCAATAATTTTCTTTCAGAAGAAAGACAGTTTGTTATCCTATGAAATGAAATGCTTCAAGATGATCAATGGTGGACAGAATGTCATATTAACCTCTTTTCTTTTTTTTTGGTTTCACCAAGCCATTATAACAACGACAGCAATAAAGAGATGAAGGATAAACGAGGGTGGGCTGCCAGTGGCCATTAATAGAAATTTCATCAAATATTTCGAATGCATACCAGCACTGCCAAAAGCTTCATGGATTTCCAAATGTAGAAAGTGTACAATATCTACAAGCTTCTGGACAACCTGTAAACACAGGATTTTAGATAGGGTTTCTGGAATAATACTTCACACAATACTGCTTCTGTAGACAACAAAGCCATTAAGGTTGATCATCAATACTCCTACGCATTAAATTGTACATAATTCCTTCCTGTATGCACCTAAAAAGAGCTAAATACAGCAAACTGACTTGCTACCTCTTCAAAAGTCTTTGACCAGAGTGATTTTTTCTTTAAACTGCTTACAAACTTCTCTTGCATCTTTACATCTGCTCTTAAAATTGCAAGGCTGTCTCCTACATGTCAAGAAGTTATTTAGACAATATTATGCAAAGTTCTGATTGTCCTTAGAGCAACAAAGATAAAAAAAAGCGACCCCCGTGAATATGGATGCATAATTCAAGGAGGTTGCTCTTAAAATTACGAAAGCCCATGTTCTGAACTCAAACAAAAACAGAAATTAGAGGATAAATGGTGCCTTACTTTCCAGGTCCAGCCAGAAAGAAAGATACAAACGGAATAAACAAGTAAAATTATAGCAAAAAAATAATGCCAGCTCAAAACTTAAAAATCTATTGCGGGACCTTGAAGTTCTCTGAAGCTATCCATCACAAATTAAAAACAAATTTTTTTTTTTTTTTTTTTTTTTTAAAACTACAAGGCCATAATATGAGAATCAAATGAAATTTGTCAAAGTCCAAGCTGTAGATTACCTCTTCTAGCAGCATTTGAACCATCTCCTTTAAGCCTATGCTGATAATCTTGTTCCAGTCTGTCCAACATATGCAACTCATAACATAATTCCTGAAACCAGGAAACAAATTTTCCTTCTCTTCAGTAAACTTCAGAAGGACAATACATGTCAGTCATTAATTCAGGGAAAGCTGTGAAGTGTGAAAAGGAGATAATGAATGTGTTCTACATCCAATTTCTCGCAAAAGAAGTACAACGTTAAGTAGAAAATTCATGTAACCAAAGAAAATATGTACTGTGCATACATATAGATCTTCGGCAGGGTGAGAAAAGAAATTTGTGTTTTGATATTGTTACTGATACAACAGTAAATTGATAAACAGATACAGAATTTTCACAGCTAAACCATTAACAGATTCTGCTGTAACTAAGAAATCAGCATTTTCTACACAACAGTAACGTGTAAATACTCACTGCTGTTGACTGGACTAAAGTCATCAATTGTTCCATATCTTCCTGTGCTTGCCTTTTGAAATGCTTCTGTTGTGTAACTTTTGAACCAATCCTAATATAATAAAAAATTGCAGATGGAACACATGAGAATCTCAATTTAAATGTTGTAAATGACCAAGAAAATAGAGTCACAAGATTCATTAGTATTACTTCTTAAAATAAAGGTCCAAATTGTGCCACATCAGATCTTTAGAATAATTTCCAAAACGCACAACGTCACTGGAAAATGTTTTCAGTTCTTCTCTGCCAATGTCGAACAGCATAACATTCTTTCATTAATGTAACAAACATATGAAAAAATAACCAGAAATTATATGGTGATAATAAACAACAAGAAATACTCTCACTCCGAAAACAGATAAAACATAAATGATATCTGATTAACCACCTCTTGTCAGCAGCAGCAATTCGCAGGAGCTCATCCATATCTCTAGATATTAAAGTTTGCACCCCTTTTGATGGTAGCACCACCTCCTTTAAATGTCTGACATTATCCTCTGAAAGGGATTGCATCAGGTTGGCACCCTTGACAATTGTGTTTGCAACTTCAAAAGCCAAAATTGAAATTGTATTCTCTTTCCTTGACATTCCTGAGGTACCAACAATGGAGGTCAAATTTGTCATGCTGCTACCAAGACTGTCCAAAAATTGTATAGCCTTCCCGAACCCAGTGATGCCAGCTTTGCCCAAAAGTGAGCTCACTTCTGAAACCTATAACACAAGAGCCACTTATTAGTCTACTCAACAACTTATCTGTAACATTTGGAGCATTTATATCAGAACCAAAGATTGCATTCTATATTATTATGCAGTAAGGACATTTTGCATTTCTAAGAAAAGACAGTGATAACAGTATGACATTGTAGTTGGTCAGTCAAATTCAAACCGTTTGGCAATGTTTTATACAATAAGGAGGTGGGGGAGGCTTGAACATGCAGTTTCAGACGTTCACAAATCCCCACGTACATTTGCTTTGATTTCCTAACTATAGTTTAGAGGCAAATATTAATCGTCATTTTCACAAACAACAAATACCAGATGTTTTCTGAGAAATTGAGTTGGTTTTTTCTTTTAGAGGAAACGTATTTTATTCAAAGCAAAAGCTATGAACAAAAACATGGATGAGACATAAACAAGCCATAAAACAGGGATGAACTAACCCTTTGATCTGCTTTTATAAATTAAATAGAGTAAAGAGAAACTTAATAGGCCTCTTGTCATTCATTACTGAGCCCTCTTCATCTTGAAATTTCAAGTTTGTTTTCAGTAGGAAGGTAATAAAGCACTCTGAATCTGTATACTCAAAACCTAGCACTGTGCTGGTTTCTAATGATAAATGGTAAGACCTTGATTTCTGATTGGACTTTGCATCACCAAATTCCTTCCACAGATGAAAGATTACAGAGCTCTCCAAGGGCAAGGGTCACAAGCATAATGGATAAGGAGGCTTATTCATGGTTCTAAATTTCAGGCACTGGGGTTGTCCTAGTACAACGGCCCATGGTTCTAAATTCGGAAGAAAACAAACACAACCACAAGAAAAGTGCATTCATTTTACTTCTTGACACATTATTTAGATATATAAGAGAGTAACAATTAATTCCAACACACCATAAATGAAAAAAGGTTCAAGGTTTGAGTTTACCTTTGCAGCCTGCTTAGGAATGGCCGGGCATGTAGTTGTACTACTAATTGCTCTTGGGGACAGTCCATCAAACTCATTGCTATCTCGAGGGTAATCTATAATGACATATTTTACCTTGGGCCCCGTTTTCAATGCCGGTTTCACTGTGGTGCGAATTCCACCCATTCTGTATTGTATGTATGTCAATCACCCCAAAAACTGTGTTTGACTCCTTATTCACAATTTTCACACAAAAGCCAGGCACTTGAAATATTAACAATGCTATTGAATCATTAGTTCATATGATTACAGTCTTAATCCATAACATATTACCAAAGTACTATCAATTCTGATCAAGACCTAAGCTGTAATCCATAGTAACTCGACCAGTTTAAGCTGTGAATCATGAAAGTAGCCGAAACCCATGAATCAGAAACATCCAATCAAACATAACATAAAATTTAAAATTAAACCCAGTTCCAGCATACTGGGAAGACTTAAACATTGAATGTGTGTGTGTGGAGAGAGAGAGAGAGGGAGAGAGATAGAGAGAGAGTAAATGATGATCAATAGAAAGCCAAACGGCCAAACTAGTTAAGAAGCTTACCAGAGACGACTAATCAGTTATGGGCATGGACGGAGCACAAGAGACGACTGAGACGACTTTTGTGGATATTTGTTTTAGCGCGTTTTCTTAACGCAGGGGAATTTCACATGTTTCTAGATTAAATTGTTCCCGCAGCATTCTTCTAGGCAAGTTCATTTAACAAAAGTTTGTTCAACGCAACCATTGAGGCGAAAGAGGGCCGGCCAATGACAAAGACTTCGTTACATGAAAAAATAAAGGAGTTTTTATAAAAAAAAAAAAAAATAGCCAAAATTTACCCTCCACTTAAAAAATGTCAGTTTTTATAAAATCTTTCAAATATAGCCAAAAAGTCACCTAATTAGATACAAATGCCCTTAAAAATTAAAACTCACATAAACCTAAAAAGCAAAACCCTACTACATAAAGTTTGGAATTGCACACACGTCTGTAGCCTTGGTCGAACCACTGGTGAGTGATGTTCTTTTTCTTTCTGCATATTTTGTGCTTATTCGTGCGATTGCTTCTTTCTTGGGAGACTTTGGAAAAGCCCAAAGGATAGAGAAAAATTTTAAAAGAAGCCAAAATGGACAAAATTGCCCTTATTTATTTTTTGATTTCCTAAGGAATCCTTTACATTTGCATGTCTTTGGTTTGAAAGTTGAGAGGTTTTTCTGTCTTTTTTGCAAAAGCTTTGGCTTTTTCCAAAAGTGAAAGTTTTTTTATGGGTAAAACCTAAATTTACTTTCTTTTCTTTTATCTGTTTCTTCAGTTCTTTGGCTTGGTAGGAACAAGAAATTGAAATATGCATTAGTTTAGGTGTGTTTTGATGGTGTAGCGTGAGTTTTGGGTTTCCTGCAGAGGGCGTGGAGGCAATTCCAAAACTTCCTAATTCAACTTATCGATCTGTAATCCCAGGTTTGCTTTTCTTTCTCTCTCTCCTTCCATCTTCGTTTTAATTCTAGGTTTTTCTGTTTGCCGAATTGTGTTTTGGGGAGTGGCCAAATTGTGTTTATATTTGCTATTCTGACAAATTTTGTTATTTGCCTATTCTTTGCAACTTCGCCACTTAACTTCATTATTCGACATCTCAAAATCTCATCTCATCTTTCATTCCATGTGTCAAACATCACACAAGTTGCCCTTCACTCTTGTTTTGGCCTCATCAGCCTTTTTGTTAAGGCTTTTGTTATATATTTGAACATTTTGCTTCTTGGCAACCATGTTCAAAGAGATTTTATAGAAAATATGTTATTAGGCAATTTTATTTCATGTAAAGAAATTAATGGAAACGGGGCAATTTCATTGTTATCAATGAAGGAAATATATTTTTATCAAACATGTTATAATGTCTAACTACTTTCTACTTTCTACTCTCTGGGCAAATAGTTTTTATATTTGGTATTCTGAATTAAAAAAATTATACAAATTATATATATATTTGCTATTCTGAATAAAAAATTGGCATATTTATGTACATGCCCGTTGTGCTTTCAAACTTGTCTCAGATTACCACATGTGCTTGGAAACGTCTCAAAATATCCCACACACTTTTAAAAACGTCTCACGTTACCTTTTCCGTCAATATTATAGACATTTCGTCACGTGCTTTGGGCCCTATTTCGTTTCAATCTTTAACCTTTGGGAATAAAGGTTTTTCAGTTTTAAGAAAGGGCTCAACCTTTGTCGCCTCTACAGCTCTGTAAATTACCAAGTTGGTAGCTTTGCGAGGCAAAACCAAAAAGAAAGCAGTACCCAAAAATGTTCAGGTAAATAACAACATTTCTGAAACACTCTACGGAGAAAACAGGGCAAAGGGTCTCATACACCATGCCCTAAATTGAAATGAATTAGACACCATTTTGTTTGGCCTCCCTTTGTTATTTATTTGTGTATTTGATCTTTGAAAATAGATAGTCTTATTGGTTTTTCAAGAGTCAAATCGAAGTTCATGGCAGGATGGTCGTCTTTAAAACCTGGGTCTGTTTTAGATTGTGTCGAAACTCATGATGCATATCAGAAAAATGGTAGTTGCATTGGTAGTGACATTGATGTAAGAGATGATGTTGAATGTGATGAGGATGATGATGAGGTTAGGCTAAGATGTATCCTAAACCATTTCTCCAGCTCATTCAAATACTTGAAGTAAATCAATTTCACAGAAGCCGTTGCCCCACCATCCAAACCCAACTCTTTGACCACAAAAGACCACAAACTGTTCTTCCAAACCCAATCATACCCACCTCTATCTCTCACCAAACAGAACAATTTGAACAAATCCACAGGCTGCCTATCATCAATCACGGCAGGGATGGGCCTAACAACACCTCTATCACAAATTTCCTTAACAAATACATATAGAACTTGATAAAATGTAGGAGAAAGAAGAAATCTGAAGAAGAAATTAGGGGGGGCCCAAATACCCCATTTCTTAAAACTGAAAAACCCTTATTCCCAAAGGTTAAAGATTGAAACGAAGTGGGGCCAAAGCACGTGATGGAATGTCTATAAAATTGACGGAACGGGTAATGTGAGTCCGTTTTTAAAAGTGTGGGGGGTATTTTGAGACGTTTCCAAGCACAGGTGATAATTTAAGACAAGTTTGAAAGTACATAGGCATGTACATAAATAAGCCTAAAAAATTATACAAATTATATATATATATATATCTATATATATAAAGCAAAAGGCAGAGAATGGTGAAACATTCAAAATACCAGAAAATGCCCTTGGTTAATGCAAACATTAAGAATTCAAATTATTAATAAAATGAGGATAATATGGTAAATTCACAATTTTTCATATTAAAAAAATTAAAATTAAAAGAAAATTCAGATAATATATCATATTTTTATGGAACACAACTATCCATTATCTTTTTTAATTCTAAAATAAATTTAAATTTTCTTTAAAAAAAGCCTCTCGCAAGCGCGGAAGCGCGTGCAGAGAGGCTAGTTTGCTATTATGACAAAAAAAACAGAGGCTTATTTATGTACATGCCCCTTGTGCTTTCAAACTTGTCTCAGATTACCACATGTATTTGCAAACGTCTCAAAATACCCCCCAACCTTTTAAAAACGGTCTCACGTTACCCGTTTCGTCAGTTTTATAGATGTTCCGTTATGTGCGTTGGGCCCCACTTTTTTTTAATCTTTAACCTCTTCGAATAAGGGTTTTTCAGTTCTAAGAAAGGGGGAAATTGGGTAAGAGGGGAAGAAATATGAGGTTGGCTTCAATTTTGGGAGAATCTGGAGAAGAAATCTTGGCCAACTACCATGTGCACATGCTTGTGCTGCATGTAGGCATCGACAAATTTCGTGTTACCCAATGTGTTCACAATATTATACTACAAACTCATTGATCATTGCATATGCAGAACCTATTTGGCTAGTTGGGGATCAAACAGATTACATGGTACCTACAATTATCCTACCACCAATTACACGAAAAAGGTATGGCAGGCGCAAGAAAAAGAGAATCCCATCATGCGGAGAAGAACCATCAACTCGTAAGTGTTCAAGATGTGGTTCAATTGGCCATTATCAACAAGCTTGCAAGAATCTGATTGCACTTCATCCTACCTCATAGATAGGATGTAATATTTTACTATTTAAATTTATGAATTAGAATGAACCATGGATGAATATTTAATTTTGTAATTTTTTAAAATTTTCTGATGTAAACTTTTGAAGATGAGGAAAGTAAAATAGCGGCCATGGCTTTCTCATAGTCGATTCCCATTTGTTGAAAGTAAAATAGCTAGTCTTCACCAATTTTGGAGGTACTGGCTTCATGTTCAATACGAGTTGAGAGATTCTTCACCTGTTAAACACATGAGAAGAATTCATTAAGGAATTTTTTTTTTTTATAAAAAAAAAATCCATGACAGTTTCACTTTCTATGGGCACTAACCGGATGAAAACCAACAACTTTGGACAGGAATTTAGTAATTGAGATGAAACCAATGCAAAAACAGCCAATTGGCCAACATGGGACTAGACTCAACGAGAGAGGATGGAACTTTTTAAGTTTATGTGGGTTTTAATTTTTAAGGTCATTTGTGTCTATTTAGGTAGTTTTTGGCTATATTTGAAAGATTTTATAAAAACTGACATTTTTGAAAATGGGGGGTAAATTTTTGCTATTTTTGATAAAGAGAAGGATAGTTCATCACTTCATTGTGAATATTTTTGTGATAAAATCAACATCAAAACGAATATTTTGGTGATTAAAAAATATGTATCTCTTTGATTTAATATTATATATGTGTGGAAAAACAAGGGATTACATGTAAGAGATATTTCAAACCCGATATTTAATTACGTAAAGAAAAAGATATCTTATATCAAAGTTCTTTATCTTCCATATAATATGATTTCGTCAAGTACCATCTTCGTGTAGACAGTTACAAAAGGTCTTCTCTAATTCGACCTCAAAATTTGTATTTGATCCCAAAAAAGCAAGCCTCTAGAAAGTTCACAAGTGGACGTACAACAAAAATACAACTTAACTTCATGGACTGAAGTTACATGGGAAAAAATTTCCATTGACTAGGAATAGGTTTTTTTGTTTTTGTTTTTAATCAAGATAAACTTCATTAGATAAACTAACATGCTAAAAACAAAACTAAAACTCACAAAAATTGCACGAAAACTATTAGCTCAGATCACCACGATTAAGCATAAACTCAAACAAAACCCACAAACCCAAAATAACCAACACCCTAGAGCAACCCAAGAACCTAAGTGAACCCTACCACCACCACGTGAACAAGAGCCATCGCAACCACACCCACCACTACATTTGTAATAAATTTGGGGAAAATATGGTTTTCAGTGATCTACTTGCTCATAAGAGCAAACAAATAAACCAAAACAACAACCATGACAAAGGACAATTAGATAATTTGCACCAACCTCCGTCAAATATGATGTAAAATCAAATTTAGAGAACCTGGGCATTATTAGAGAAAGGGTTTTGGGAGAATGATTTGATTAAGAACGTAGTCCAAAAGAGGTGATGAGGAACTTCAATATGAGCATAGCTAAGAAGAAATCACAAGGGTCTTCTTATTCAAAACGTCTCAATAAACTTATTCACTAATCGAAAAGAAAAAGGAGAGAAGAGAGGAGAGGAAGGAGAGGTAATGGCCCTTCTTTCCTCCTCCCCCTCTATGGAGTTTTTATTTGAGTCTCACAGAAGAGAGAACAACTAGAATTTTCCTCTTTCATTTCGCTGTGACCACTACTACAAAAAGTGAAAAAGACGACCAGAAAACGACGACGGTCTAATTGAAAACCGTCGTGGTTTTTAAAAAGACGACGGTTCTAAAAACACCGTCGTGTAATACCACCTTAGACAACTAAAAATGGAGATTCAAATGGCTGTTCAAAAACAACGACGTACCTAATTAAAAAACCGACGTCTATTTGAAACAGATTTCCGCAGTGTAAAATCAAAGCCAACAGAGAACAGCAGAAGTTATGAATCGACCGACGTAGAAAGTAAAGACGACGATTTCAATAAAAGCCGCCGTTTTTACTCATAAAATAACACGACGAAATTTCCGTATAAGACGCCGTATAATTACAAACAAATCGACGGCTTTAAAATACAAAATGTCGCCGTATTAAATTAATTTACAACGACGAAAAATATAAATATATCGACGTTATTCTTGTATATTTCTACGACGTTATCTTTAAATCGTACTATAAAATTTAACGTCTACAATTTATTAACACCGACGTGGTTTGTTGTTGTGATAAGAATATTTTATTATTTTTATATCAAAATATTCAAAATAAATTTAAAATAAATCAGAAAAATGCAAAGTCAACTCCTATGAAGTCATTGATATATTTTCTTCCCCCTAAACCTTGAAAAAATTCATTTTGAATAACAAAAATTTAAAATGAACATCCAAAACAAAATTGTTTTGATGAGTCATAAAATCACTTCTAGTTTTATGGTTTAGGGTTTAGAGTCTAGGGTTTAGAGATTATGGTTGTTATTTATTGGGGTTTATTTTTAAAGTATAATTTTTGGGTAGTCTAGGGTATATATTAGGCTGTAAAACCATAAACCCTTGTATAAACTTAATTTTTAAAATTATATAATTTAGTTTTAAGGGTTTAGGGTATTAATTGTTAACGACGGTGGTTGAGTCGTGGAATACATATGTTACGTCGTGCAGTAAAATATCCGACATGGTTTCACTTTAAACGACGTCATTTTAATATGTAAGTCATCTATTACAATTTACAACGTTTTCAATTTCTTAACCCCGACGTGGTTTTTCAGTCGTCTTTATATCAAAATATTCAAAATAAATTTAAAATTAATCCGAAAAATGAAGCGTCAAAATAAACGGCGTTACGTTCAGTGTTTCCGTCGTGGAATATTACATTTACGTCGGTTCTTGTAGAACTTTCGCCATGGTTTTTCTTTCGACGTTTTAAAGAGCGCGCGCTCTAAAAATTTTCGCGCGCCTAAATTTTTTTATATTTGGCTCTTATTCTTATACTTCTAACCCTGAACCCTAAAATTTTCAGATTTCGCGCAATATAACATTCGCTCTCTCACTTCTGCTCTAATTAAAAGTTGCACTCTCCAGGCTCCGTCGAATCTGTGAGCTCGTCCAACCTGTAAGTACAAACCTTATCTTTGTATAATCTGCTATAGTGATGGTCATTGCCTGTATTTTCACTTTATTATAGATAATAGGTTATAGTGTCGGAGATGGATAAGTCATGGATGCACTCGGATAGAAGATCGAAGGCATATGAGTTTGGGGTGGAAGCATTTTTGAACTTTGCTGTAGAAAATCTTCTAACTACAACACATATCCGTTGTCCATGACAAGATCAAATAAAGGTGTACTTTTGCTGGAAATCAACACAAAAAGACACAGATCACCAACTTCCAAATGATTGTCACGCACAACGTCCATCCAACCACGCCTGAATCTGGGGCCTTCCTTTGCTCAAACCAACAGACCAGGTTCTCCCATTCGAAACTTGAAGGAGGACTTTCCCAGGAATGCTTAA